>NC_091310.1:25637302-25689802 GCF_038502225.1 Cherax quadricarinatus | reverse complement strand
ATGTTTATAGAGGGGCAACTGATATATCAGATCATTATTTAGTTGTAGCTACAGTTAGAGTAAGAGGTAGATGGGAAAAGAGGAAGGTGGCAACAACAAGTAAGAGGGAGGTGAAAGTGTATAAACTAAGGGAGGAGGAAGTTCGGGTGAGATATAAGCGACTATTGGCAGAAAGGTGGGCTAGTGCAAAGATGAGTAGTGGGGGGGTTGAAGAGGGTTGGAATAGTTTTAAAAATGCAGTATTAGAATGTGGGGCAGAAGTTTGTGGTTATAGGAGGGTGGGGGCAGGAGGAAAGAGGAGTGATTGGTGGAATGATGAAGTAAAGGGTGTGATAAAAGAGAAAAAGGTAGCTTATGAGAGGTTTTTACAAAGCAGAAGTGTTATAAGAAGAGCAGAGTATATGGAGAGTAAAAGAAAGGTAAAGAGAGTGGTGAGAGAGTGCAAAAGGAGAGCAGATGAAAGAGTGGGAGAGGCACTGTCAAGAAATTTTAATGAAAATAAGAAAAAATTTTGGAGTGAGTTAAACAAGTTAAGAAAGCCTAGGGAAAATATGGATTTGTCAGTTAAAAACAGAGTAGGGGAGTTAGTAGATGGGGAGATGGAGGTATTGGGTAGATGGCGAGAATATTTTGAGGAACTTTTAAATGTTAAGGAAGAAACAGAGGCAGTAATTTCATGCACTGGTCAGGGAGGTATACCATCTTTTAGGAGTGAAGAAGAGCAGAATGTAAGTGTGGGGGAGGTACGTGAGGCATTACGTAAAATGAAAGGGGGTAAAGCAGCTGGAACTGATGGGATCATGACAGAAATGTTAAAAGCAGGGGGGGATATAGTGTTGGAGTGGTTGGTACTTTTGTTTTAATAAATGTATGAAAGAGGAGAAGGTACCTAGGGATTGGCAGAGAGCATGTATAGTCCCTTTATGTAAAGGGAAAGGGGACAAAAGAGACTGTAAAAATTATAGAGGAATAAACTTACTGAGTATACCAGGAAAAGTGTACGGTAGGGTTATAATTGAAAGAATTAGAGGTAAGACAGAATGTAGGATTGCGGACGAGCAAGGAGGTTTTAGAGTGGGTAGGGGATGTGTAGATCAGGTGTTTACATTGAAGCATATATGTGAACAGTATTTAGATAAAGATAGGGAAGTTTTTATTGCATTTATGGATTTAGAAAAGGCATATGATAGAGTGGATAGAGGAGCAATGTGGCAGATGTTGCAAGTTTATGGAATAGGTGGTAAGTTACTAAATGCTGTAAAGAGCTTTTATGAGGATAGTGAGGCTCAGGTTAGGGTGTGTAGAAGAGAGGGAGACTACTTCCCGGTAAAAGTAGGTCTTAGACAGGGATGTGTAATGTCACCATGGTTGTTTAATATATTTATAGATGGGGTTGTTAAGGA
Source organism: Cherax quadricarinatus (assembly GCF_038502225.1). Lineage (NCBI taxonomy): Eukaryota > Metazoa > Arthropoda > Malacostraca > Decapoda > Parastacidae > Cherax > Cherax quadricarinatus. The sequence continues at coordinate 25,688,399 of NC_091310.1, read as the reverse complement.
AGTAAATGCTAGGGTGTTTGGGAGAGGGGTGGGATTAAATTATGGGGAATCAAATTCAAAATGGGAATTGACACAGTTACTTTTTGCTGATGATACTGTGCTTATGAGAGATTCTAAAGAAAAATTGCAAAGGTTAGTGGATGAGTTTGGGAATGTGTGTAAAGGTAGAAAGTTGAAAGTGAACATAGAAAAGAGTAAGGTGATGAGGGTATCAAATGATTTAGATAAAGAAAAATTGGATATCAAATTGGGGAGGAGGAGTATGGAAGAAGTGAATGTTTTCAGATACTTGGGAGTTGACGTGTCGGCGGATGGATTTATGAAGGATGAGGTTAATCATAGAATTGATGAGGGAAAAAAGGTGAGTGGTGCGTTGAGGTATATGTGGAGTCAAAAAACGTTATCTATGGAGGCAAAGAAGGGAATGTATGAAAGTATAGTAGTACCAACACTCTTATATGGGTGTGAAGCTTGGGTGGTAAATGCAGCAGCGAGGAGACGGTTGGAGGCAGTGGAGATGTCCTGTTTAAGGGCAATGTGTGGTGTAAATATTATGCAGAAAATTCGGAGTGTGGAAATTAGGAGAAGGTGTGGAGTTAATAAAAGTATTAGTCAGAGGGCAGAAGAGGAGTTGTTGAGGTGGTTTGGTCATTTAGAGAGAATGGATCAAAGTAGAATGACATGGAAAGCATATAAATCTATAGGGGAAGGAAGGCGGGGTAGGGGTCGTCCTCGAAAGGGTTGGAGAGAGGGGGTAAAGGAGGTTTTGTGGGTAAGGGGCTTGGACTTCCAGCAAGCGTGCGTGAGCGTGTTAGATAGGAGTGAATGGAGACGAATGGTACTTGGGACCTGACGATCTGTTGGAGTGTGAGCAGGGTAATATTTAGTGAAGGGATTCAGGGAAACCGGTTATTTTCATATAGTCGGACTTGAGTCCTGGAAATGGGAAGTACAATGCCTGCACTTTAAAGGAGGGGTTTGGGATATTGTCAGTTTGGAGGGATATGTTGTGTATCTCTATACATATATGCTTCTAAACTGTTGTATTCTGAGCACCTCTGCAAAAGCAGTGATAATGTGTGAGTGTGGTGAAAGTGTTGAATGATGATGAAAGTATTTTCTTTTTGGGGATTTTCTTTCTTTTTTTTTGGGTCACCCTGCCTCGGTGGGAGACGGCCGACTTGTTGAAAAAAAAAAAAAAAAATATATATATATAGTATATATATATATATACCCGTCCTGCTCCACTTCTGGTTAGTGTGACTTTGTAAATGGTCCAAGTCGGATCGAAACGTTGTCATAAGCTCCTCTCTTCTATGTGCGGGTTATTTGTGTATGGTCAGAATTTAGCAATTTTCCCAATTTCACACAAATTTCAAAAGATGCCAATTTCCAAATAGCGTTCAGAATAAACAAGGAAGGCATTCCTGGCACTAAAATAACATTTTCTCTGTTCATTAGTCATGTCCCCATGCCCCTCTTACATTCTTTTGCTTTCCACTTTGAATTTTTATTCTCACAAAAAATAGAAGATATACTGTTATGCAGACTACTGCATTAGTGTAGAAATGGTATAAATAATATCAGCGCACTTGTGAAAGAATATTAGACTCACCAGTTGACGTGTATTGGACGCTTGGCATGATTTGTTTACTTTTGAACGTTGGTAAAAAATCAAACATTTCTGCTACTTTGAGATCAATTTCGAGGTACTTTTCATTATAAAACCAGTTGAAATCATCTCAATTTCTGTAATATGTATTCCATTCTATAAAATGAGACCAGGAAAACTAGAATACAACAATAAATACCATACGAAAATACAGTGCAAAGTCGCTGTTTTAATCCAAAAACACGGTCAAAGTTTTTTTTTTCTCATTACGCACTGTGTGCTGCAGGATTTTTTTTATACTGCCCACACTGACCACATAGACCCATTCTTTCATATGTAGGCCTACCAGCTTTCTCTCACTAGATTTGAGGGCGCTAGAATTTAAGCGTACTAGTACGTCAAAAACCCTGGTGCGTAAGCCGTACTAGTACGTTCGAAACCCTGAAAATGTTAATAATAATAATAATAATGTAATAACGACAGAGCCTCAGTTCCCTAAATTAATAATAATAATATAATAATAATATTATTACAATCAAGTCACTCAGTAAGTCAGTCAAGTCATTCAGTAAGTCAGTCAAGTCACTCAGTAAGTCAATCAAGTCATTCAGTAAGTCAGTCAAGTCACTCGGTAAGTTAGTCAAGTCATTCAATAAGTCAGTCAAGTTACTCAGTTAGTCATTCAAGTCATTCAGTAAGTCAGTCAGCCAGTTCAGTCAGTCAGTCAGTCAGTCAGTCAGTCAGTCCAGTCCAGTCCAGTCCAGTCCAGTCCAGTCCAGTCCAGTCCAGTCCAGTCCAGTCCAGTCCAGTCCAGTCCAGTCCAGTCCAGTCCAGTCCAGTCAGTCAGTCAGTCAGTCAGTCAGTCAGTCAGTCAGTCAGTCAGTCAGTCAGTCAGTCAGTCAGTCAGTCAGTCAGTCAGTCAGTCAGGTCCAGTCAGGTCCAGTCAGGTCCAGTCAGGTCCAGTCAGGTCCAGTCAGGTCCAGTCAGGTCCAGTCCAGTCCAGTCCAGTCCAGTCCAGTCAGTCACACAAACTCACGTTTACCTCTTTTTCTGTGTACAAAGTAACACTGCATTTTGGCTACAAGTTGTCTCTTGTCTAATATCTTTGTATGGCGACTGGGTGTCATGATTGCTTGGCAGATACAAGATATAGTAATTAAAATATCATAACACAATTCACAAACACAGCTGCATTGTAGCAGAGACTGGACTGGACACTTATGAATTACGAACGCTGCAATGGTGGGGTGGTGTCAGGGAGTGGTAGGGGATGGCAGGAGGGCTCCCTGGCTGCTCCACAAGGCTGCTGCTTGAACATAAGAACATAAGAAAGAAGGAGCACTGCAACAGGCCTACTGACCCATGCGGAGCAGATCCATGTCTCCCCCCCCCCGGCCCGGATTAGCCCAATGACCCACCCAGTCGGGTCACCTCCACTCAAGGATGGAGGACTGCACCAGACCCAGCAGCACAAGCTAGTCAGGTCCAACTCACACCCACCCACACCCACTCATGTATTTATCTAACCTATTTTTAAAACAGGTAGTAGGTTGGTAGACAGCAACCACCCAGGGAAGTACTACCGTCCTGCCAGATGACTGTGAAACAAAAACCTGTAACTGTTTTGCATGATGGTAGGATTGCTGGTTTCTTTTTCTGTCTCATAAACACGCTAAGATAACAGGGATATCTTGCTACTCTTACTTACACTTTGGTCACACTTCACAGACACGCACATGCATATATATATATACATACATCTAGGTTTTTCTCCTTTTTCTAAATAGCTCTTGTTCTTTTTTATTTCTTCTATTGTCCATGGGGAAGTGGAAAAGAATCTTTCCTCCGTAAGCCATGCGTGTCGTATGAGGCGACTAAAATGCCGGGAGCAATGGGCTAGTAACCCCTTCTCCTGTATACAATTACTAAAAAAGAGAAGAAGAAAAACTTTATAAAACTGGGTTGCTTAAATGTGCGTGGATGTAGTGCGGATGACAAGAAACAGATGATTGCTGATGTTATGAATGAAAAGAAGTTGGATGTCCTGGCCCTAAGCGAAACAAAGCTGAAGAGGGTAGGAGAGTTTCAGTGGGGGGAAATAAATGGGATTAAATCTGGAGTATCTGAGAGAGTTAGAGCAAAGGAAGGGGTAGCAGTAATGTTAAATGATCAGTTATGGAAGGAGAAAAGAGAATATGAATGTGTAAATTCAAGAATTATGTGGATTAAAGTAAAGGTTGGATGCGAGAAGTGGGTCATAATAAGCGTGTATGCACCTGGAGAAGAGAGGAATGCAGAGGAGAGAGACAGATTTTGGGAGATGTTAAGTGAATGTATAGGAGCCTTTGAACCAAGTGAGAGAGTAATTGTGGTAGGGGACTTGAATGCTAAAGTAGGAGAAACTTTTAGAGAGGGTGTGGTAGGTAAGTTTGGGGTGCCAGGTGTAAATGATAATGGGAGCCCTTTGATTGAACTTTGTATAGAAAGGGGTTTAGTTATAGGTAATACATATTTTAAGAAAAAGAGGATAAATAAGTATACACGATATGATGTAGGGCGAAATGACAGTAGTTTGTTGGATTATGTATTGGTAGATAAAAGACTGTTGAGTAGACTTCAGGATGTACATGTTTATAGAGGGGCCACAGATATATCAGATCACTTTCTAGTTGTAGCTACACTGAGAGTAAAAGGTAGATGGGATACAAGGAGAATAGAAGCATCAGGGAAGAGAGAGGTGAAGGTTTATAAACTAAAAGAGGAGGCAGCTAGGGTAAGATATAAACAGCTATTGGAGGATAGATGGGCTAATGAGAGCATAGGCAATGGGGTCGAAGAGGTATGGGATAGGTTTAAAAATGTAGTGTTAGAGTGTTCAGCAGAAGTTTGTGGTTACAGGAAAGTGGGTGCAGGAGGGAAGAGGAGCGATTGGTGGAATGATGATGTAAAGAGAGTAGTAAGGGAGAAAAAGTTAGCATATGAGAAGTTTTTACAAAGTAGAAGTGATGCAAGGAGGGAAGAGTATATGGAGAAAAAGAGAGAAGTTAAGAGAGTGGTGAAGCAATGTAAAAAGAGAGCAAATGAGAGAGTGGGTGAGATGTTATCAACAAATTTTGTTGAAAATAAGAAAAAGTTTTGGAGTGAGATTAACAAGTTAAGAAAGCCTAGAGAACAAATGGATTTGTCAGTTAAAAATAGGAGAGGAGAGTTATTAAATGGAGAGTTAGAGGTATTGGGAAGATGGAAGGAATATTTTGAGGAATTGTTAAATGTTGATGAAGATAGGGAAGCTGTGATTTCGTGTATAGGGCAAGGAGGAATAACATCTTGTAGGAGTGAGGAAGAGCCAGTTGTGAGTGTGGGGGAAGTTCGTGAGGCAGTAGGTAAAATGAAAGGGGGTAAGGCAGCCAGGATTGATGGGATAAAGATAGAAATGTTAAAAGCAGGTGGGGATATAGTTTTGGAGTGGTTGGTGCAATTATTTAATAAATGTATGGAAGAGGGTAAGGTACCTAGGGATTGGCAGAGAGCATGCATAGTTCCTTTGTATAAAGGCAAAGGGGATAAAAGAGAGTGCAAAAATTATAGGGGGATAAGTCTGTTGAGTGTACCTGGTAAAGTGTATGGTAGAGTTATAATTGAAAGAATTAAGAGTAAGACGGAGAATAGGATAGCAGATGAACAAGGAGGCTTTAGGAAAGGTAGGGGGTGTGTGGACCAGGTGTTTACAGTGAAACATATAAGTGAACAGTATTTAGATAAGGCTAAAGAGGTCTTTGTGGCATTTATGGATTTGGAAAAGGCGTATGACAGGGTGGATAGGGGGGCAATGTGGCAGATGTTGCAAGTGTATGGTGTAGGAGGTAGGTTACTGAAAGCAGTGAAGAGTTTTTACGAGGATAGTGAGGCTCAAGTTAAAGTATGTAGGAAAGAGGGAAATTTTTTCCCAGTAAAAGTAGGCCTTAGACAAGGATGTGTGATGTCACCGTGGTTGTTTAATATATTTATAGATGGGGTTGTAAGAGAAGTAAATGCGAGGGTCTTGGCAAGAGGCGTGGAGTTAAAAGATAAAGAATCACACACAAAGTGGGAGTTGTCACAGCTGCTCTTTGCTGATGACACTGTGCTCTTGGGAGATTCTGAAGAGAAGTTGCAGAGATTGGTGGATGAATTTGGTAGGGTGTGCAAAAGAAGAAAATTAAAGGTGAATACAGGAAAGAGTAAGGTTATGAGGATAACAAAAAGATTAGGTGATGAAAGATTGAATATCAGATTGGAGGGAGAGAGTATGGAGGAGGTGAACGTATTCAGATATTTGGGAGTGGACGTGTCAGCGGATGGGTCTATGAAAGATGAGGTGAATCATAGAATTGATGAGGGAAAAAGAGTGAGTGGTGCACTTAGGAGTCTGTGGAGACAAAGAACTTTGTCCTTGGAGGCAAAGAGGGGAATGTATGAGAGTATAGTTTTACCAACGCTCTTATATGGGTGTGAAGCGTGGGTGATGAATGTTGCAGCGAGGAGAAGGCTGGAGGCAGTGGAGATGTCATGTCTGAGGGCAATGTGTGGTGTGAATATAATGCAGAGAATTCGTAGTTTGGAAGTTAGGAGGAGGTGCGGGATTACCAAAACTGTTGTCCAGAGGGCTGAGGAAGGGTTGTTGAGGTGGTTCGGACATGTAGAGAGAATGGAGCGAAACAGAATGACTTCAAGAGTGTATCAGTCTGTAGTGGAAGGAAGGCGGGGTAGGGGTCGGCCTAGGAAGGGTTGGAGGGAGGGGGTAAAGGAGGTTTTGTGTGCGAGGGGTTTGGACTTCCAGCAGGCATGCGTGAGCGTGTTTGATAGGAGTGAATGGAGACAAATGGTTTTTAATACTTGACGTGCTGTTGGAGTGTGAGCAAAGTAACATTTATGAAGGGATTCAGGGAAACCGGCAGGCCGGACTTGAGTCCTGGAGATGGGAAGTACAGTGCCTGCACTCTGAAGGAGGGGTGTTAATGTTGCAGTTTAAAAACTGTAGTGTAAAGCACCCTTCTGGCAAGACAGTGATGGAGTGAATGATGGTGAAAGTTTTTCTTTTTCGGGCCACCCTGCCTTGGTGGGAATCGGCCGGTGTGATAATAAAAAAAAATAATAAAATAATTTTTAAAACTACACAACGTTTTAGCCTCAATAACTGTACTCTGGAGTCCACTCATCCACAACTCTATTACCAAACCAGTGCTTTCCTATATCCTTCCTGAATCTGAATTTTTCCAACTTGAAACCATTGCTGCGAGTCCTGTCTTGGCTGGAAATTTTCAGCACGCTATTTACATCCCCTTTATTTACTCCTGTTTTCCATTTATACACCTCGATCATATCCCCCCTAATTCTACGCCTTTCGAGAGAGTGCAGATTCAGGGCCCTCAGTCTATCCTCATAGGGAAGATTTCTGAAACATGGGATCATCTTTGTCATCCTCCTCTGTATGTTTTCCAGAGCATTTATATCCATTCTGTAATATGGTGACCAGAACTGAGCAGCATAGTCTAAATGAGGCCTAACCAAGGATATATAGAGTTGAAGAACAACCTGAGGACTTCTATTATTTATACTTCTAGATATGAAGCCAAGAATTCTGTTAGCTTTATTGCGAACACTAATGCACTGTTGTCTTGGTTTTAGATTACTGCTAACCAGAACTCCTAAATCCTCTTTGCAATCAGTAGTATTAAGATCTACATTATTTAGTTTATATGTGGTATGATTATTTAACTGTCGAACATTTAGAACTTTGCATTTGTCAATATTAAACTGCATCTGCCACTTCTCCGACCATTGCATCAGTCTATTCAAATCATCCTGGAGTGCTCTAGTGTCCTCATTAGAATGAATTGGACGGCCTATTTTGGTGTCATCATCAAATTTGCTTATGTTACTATTTATTCCCTCATCTATGTCATTTATGTAAATTGTGAACAACAACGGGCCCAGCACTAATCCCTGAGGAACACCGCTTGTGACGTGCCCCCATTCTGATTTCTCCCTATTTATGCAAACTCTCTGCTGTCTATTTATCAGTCTTGCCTCTACCCAGGAAAAAAATTCTCCTGTTCCGTGTGCCTTAAGTTTCCTCAATAGCCTCTGGTGTGGAACTCTATCGAAAGCCTTACTGAAGTCCATATGCACAATATCATATTCATTACCATGTTCTACCTCCTCAAACACCTTAGTGAAAAAAGTTAGTAAATTCGTAAGACAGGAACGCCCCTTTGTAAAACTGTGTTGAGATTAGTTAATCAGTCTGTGCCTGTCAAGATGGCTATGAATTGCTTTGGCAATTATTGATTCCATAAATTTTCCCACTATGGAGGTAAGGCTTATTGGTCTATAGTTCGAAACCAAGGACCTACCACCTGCCTTGTAAATAGGTATTACATTTGCCATTTTCCACTTATGCCAGTTTGTAATGATGTGTTAAAAAGATTAGCCAAAGGTATACTAAGTTCCTCTTTACATTCCTTTAACATCCTTGCAAACAGTTCATCAGGACCTGGGAATTTGTTAGGTTTTAGTTTCTCTATTTGTCTGAGGACCATGTCACTAGTTACCGCAATCGTACATAGTTTATCATCATCCTGTTCTACGTAATCTGTTACTTCAGGAATATCGCTAGTATTTTCCTGGGTGAAAACTGAGAGGAAGTAGGTATTGAGAATTTCACACAGAATTTTTTTTTTCCTTCCCACAAACTGAACCCTGTTAAATTAATTGTGCGACGTGTTACATAAAATTGTGCGGCAATTCTTCAGTGACAGTCTACTGTATTATTATAATAATGATAGTGCTTCAGTTCCCTAAAGTAATAATAATAACAATAATAATAATAATGATAGAGCTCCAGTTCCCTAAAGTAACAACAACAACAACAATAATAACATAATACTACTAATAATAATGTATTATTATGATTATTATAATAATAGAGCTTTAGTTCCCTATATTAATAATAATTATAATAAATATTGTAATAATGTTGGTAGAATTACCGACAATATGTAAAGTAAAAGGACATAAGTGCAACTAATGTGACATTTTATTGTGGCAACGTTTCACTCTCCAGGAGCTTTGTCAAGCCGATACAAACAATATATGGACACAGAGGGTATATAAAGGCTCAGAGTGAGGTGCAATACTACTACTACTACTACTACCACTAGTGAACATCAAAATGGTACCTCACTAGCCCTTTCAGGGTCCGTCCCGTAGATCTACGGCTTTACGGTGAGTGTCCAAACCGTAGATCTACGCCATGAGCTCAGCTCACTCTGATAAACTGTGAGTGGTACATTTGGGCCTAGATATGAGAGAATACATCTATGTGGTATGTGTGCACCACATAAAACAGATCCTGCAGCACACTGTGTATAATGAGAGAAAAAAACTGAAATCATGATTTTTCGATTAAAACAGCGACTTTGCAGTGTTTTTTCGTATGTTTTTTTATAGTTGTATTTGCGATTTCTTGGTCTCATTTGATAGAATGGAAGACATATTACAGAAATAGAGATGATTTTGATTGGTTTTAGCACTGGAAATGGCTTGAAACTGAGCTCAAAGTAGCGGAAATGTTAAATTTTTGCCGATATTCAAGAGTAAACAAACGACCTCACACGTCTAATACACGTCAGCTGGTGGGTCTAATATACATTCACAAACATAGTGATGATATTTATACAATTATTACAGTATTGCATAACAGTAAATCTTCTATTTTTTGGTGTGAATAAAAATTCATTATGTGAATCAAAAATCACAATGGAATTTATTTGTAAAGCCTCAAAACATAACTAATGAACAGAGGAAATGTTAGTTTAGTGCCAGGAATGCCTACATTGTTTATTCTGGACCCTATTTTGAAATTGGAATATTTTGAACTTTGTGTTAAATTGGCCAAATTAACAATTTCTGATCACTTTATTTTGTAGTTGAAACAGTTGACTTGGCGATTTCTTGTGCTCAATTGATAGAATAGAAGTAATACTAGTGAAATAGCTAAGAATTTGGTTGATTGGAATAATGTAATTGGCCTAAAATGGGAGTCAAAGTCGGCAAATCGCCGATTCGTAAATATCGCTGACACATCAAAATTCGCGAGAGCATAATTTCGTCAATTTTCCACTAAATTTCGTACTTTGTTTTATTACCTTCACAAAAAGATTCTCTACGATTTCATAAGAAAAAATAACAAATTTTTTTTTTGAAAATTCTTGGACACTGGTGCGTGACTCCAGATTTGGGCCTTGGACCCTGAAAGGGCTAGTATTGCACCTCACTCTGAGCCTTTATATACCCTCTGTGTCCATATATTGTTTGTATCGGCTTGACAAAGCTCCTGGAGGGCGAAACGTTGCCACAATAAAATGTCACATTAGTTGCACTTGTGTCCTTTTACTTTACATAATAAATATTATAATAATGATAGCTTCAGTTCCTTAAATTATTAATAATAATAATATTGATGCATAATACATACATGATAATAATTCAGATTGCTCCTGCTAGTTGGCACAGCTGGTAAGCAGTAAACACATTTACATCACTGTGAGAGCAGTTCTCTCATGCTTGTTTGCATTTTTTACAGTCATTTGGCCAAATTTCTTTTTTCTAACCATGGGTCCTAAGAAAATAAGTGCAAAGGACAGTGCTGAGAAGAAAAGGATGATGATTTCCATCAACATCCCCCACCCACACTTTATATAAACAGTTTTTATATGATATTTCTTATTTATAAATATACATTGTTTCAGTGTTTTCCTTAGAAAACTAGTGATCTACACTTTCACCATCACTCATACATAATCATTGTCTTTAAAGAGGCACCCAGATATGACAGTTCATATGTTCCTCCAAACTGCCAGTATCCCAGATCCCTCCTTTAAAGTGCAGGCACTGTACTTCCCACCTCCAGGACTCAAGTCCGGCCAACCGGTTTCCCTGAATCCCTCCACAAAATATTAGTGTGCTCACACTCCAACAGCTCGTCAGGTCCCCAAAACCATTTGTCTCCATTCACTCTTATCTAATAGACTCATGCATACTTGCTGAAAGTCCAAGCCCCACTCCCACAAAACTTCCTTAACCCTTTCAGGGTCCAGAGGCCAAATTTCAAAGTGCACACCAGGGTCCAAGAATTTTCAAAAAATAATTTTGTTATTTTTTCTTATGAAATGGTAGAGAATCTTTTTCTGAAGGTAATAAAACAAAAAGTACGAAATTTGATGGAAAATTGATGAAATTATGCTCTCGTGAATTTTGATGTGTCGGCGATATTTACGCATCGGCGATTTTGCCGACTTTGACTCCCATTTTAGGGCAATTACAGTATTCCAGTCAACCAAATTCATAGCTATTTCACTAGTATTACTTCTATTCTATCGAATGAGCACAAGAAATCGCCAAGTCAACTGTTTCAACAACAAAATAAAGTGACTGAAAATTGGTAATTTGGCCAATTTAATGCAAAGTTCAAAATATTCCAATTTAAAAATAGGGTCCAGGATAAACAATGCAGGCATTCGTGGCACTAAACTAACATTTCCTCTGTGCATTAGTTACATTTCCAGGCTTTACAAATGAATTCCATTTTGATTTTTTATTCACATAATGAATTTTTATTCAACCTAAAAAATAGAAGATTTACTGTTATGCAATACTGTAATAATTGTATGAACAATATCACCACATTTGTGAATGTATATTAGACCCAACAGCTGTCATGTATTAGACTTGTGAGGTCATTTGTTTACTCTTGAACATTGGCAAAAATTTAACGTTTCTGCTACTTTGAGCTCAGTTTCAAGCCATTTCCAGTACTTAAACCAATCAAAATCATCTCTATTTCTGTAGTACATCTTCCATTCTATCAAATGAGACCAAGAAATTGCAAATACAACTATAAAAAACATATGAAAAAACACTGAAAAGTCGCTGTTTTAATTGAAAATTACAGTCTCAGTTTTTTTCTCTCATTATGCACTGTGTGCTGCAGGAGTTGTTTTATGTGGTGCACACATACTACATAGATGTATTCTCTCATATCTAGGCACAAATTTACTCCTCACAGCTTATCAGTGAGCTGAGCTCATGGCGTAGATCTATGGTTTGGACCCTGAACGTAAAGCCGTAGATCTATGGCACAGACCCTGAAAGGGTTAAATTGTCCAAACGTAGATCTACGTTCACTCGCATTGCACTCCGAATATTTTGGAGATTAAAAAAATTTTTTTTTCTTTTAAAATGAAGATCACATTTTTCTACATGTTATAGGATTAAACAAAAAAAAATTAGGGTCAGTACTTACCGAGATATAAGACCGTGAAGTTGGCTCTTGATGCTCACCTGTCAGCAACATCGACTCTTGCTGCTTGCAGAAGTGTTGCCAATATACCTTTTTTTCTGACGACCTGTTGGAGTGTGAACAGGGTAATATTTAGTGACGGGATTCAAGGAAACCGGTTATTTTTATATAGCCGGACTTGAGTCCTGGAAATGGGAAGTACAATGCCTGCACTTTAAAGGAGGGGTTCGGGATATTAGCAGTTTGGAGGGATATGTTGTGTATCTTTATACGTATATGCTTATAAACTGTTTGTGTTCTGAGCACCTCTGCAAAAACAGTGATTATGTGTGAGTGAGGTGGAAGTGTTGAATGACGATGAAAGTATTTTCTTTTGGTGGATTTTCTTTCTTTTTGGGTCACCCTGCCTCGGTGGGAGGCGGCCGACTTGTTGAAAAAAAATATATATATATATATATACAGTGGACCCCCGGTTAACGATTTTAATCCGTGCAAGAGGGCTCATCGTTATGCGAAATAATCGTTATGCGAATGAATTTTCCCCATAAGAAATAATGGAAATAAAATTAATCCGTGCAAGACGCCCAAAAGTATGAAAAAAAATTTTTTTTACCACATGAAATGTTAATTTTAATACACACAAACTGAAAAAGGCATGCACAATTAAATGACACTTACTTTTATTGAAGATCTGGTGATGATTGATGGGATGGGAGGAGGGGAGAGAGTGTGTTAGTGTTTAGAAGGGGAATCCCCTTCCATTAGGACTTGAGGTAGTAAGTCCTTTTCTGGGGTTACTTCCCTTCTTCTTTTAATGCCACTAGGGCCAGCTTCAGAGTCACTGGACTTCTTTCGCACAAGATATCTGTCCATAGTGGCCTGTACCTCTCGTTCCTTTATGACTTGCCTAAAGTGTTTCACAACATTGTCAGTGTAATAATCACCAGCACGGCTTGCAATAGCTGTGTGAGGGTGATTTTCATCCATGAAGGTTTGCACTTCAAGCCACTTTGCACAGATTTCCTTAATCTTTGAAGTAGGCAACTTCTTCAATTTCTCTCTCCCCTCCTCCGAAGCAATTTCCTCAGGTGTGGCCTCTTGCTGTTGAAGTTGATCTAGCAGCTCATCAGTGGTTAGTTCTTCATTGTCCTCCTCCACCAACTCTTCCACATCCTCCCCACTAACCTCCAACCCCAAGGACTTTCCCAATGCCACAATGGATTCCTCAACTGGCACAGGATTCTCAGGGTTAGCCTCAAACCCTTCAAAATCCCTTTTGTCTACACATTCTGGCCACAGTTTCTTCCAAGCAGAGTTCAAGGTCCTCTTTGTCACTTCCTCCCAAGCCTTACCTATAAGGTTTACACAATTGAGGATATTAAAGTGATCTCTCCAAAACTCTCTTAGAGTCAGTTGAGTTTCTGAGGTCATTACAAAGCACCTTTCAAACAGAGCTTTTGTGTACAGTTTCTTGAAGTTGGAAATAACCTGCTGGTCCATGGGCTGCAGGAGAGGAGTGGTATTAGGAGGCAAAAACTTCACCTTAATGAAGCTCATGTCCCCATAAAGTCGCTCTGCCACGTCTGTAGGATGACCAGGGGCATTGTCTAACACCAGGAGGCACTTAAGTTCTAATTTCTTTTCAGTTAGGTAATTTTTCACATTGGGGGCAAATGCATGGTGTAACCAGTTATAGAAAAATTCCCTAGTGACCCATGCCTTACTGTTTGCCCTCCACAGCACACACAAATTATCCTTGAGGACATTCTTTTGCCTGAACGCTCTGGGAGTTTCAGAGTGATACACTAATAAAGGCTTCACTTTGCAATCACCAGTAGCATTGGCACACATCAACAAAGTAAGCCTGTCTTTCATAGGCTTATGTCCTGGGAGTGCCTTTTCCTCCTGAGTAATGTAGGTCCTGCTTGGCATTTTCTTCCAGAACAGGCCTGTTTCATCACAATTAAACACTTGTTCAGGTTTCAGTCCTTCAGTTTCTATGTACTCCTTGAATTCCTGCACATATTTTTCAGCCGCTTTGTGGTCCGAACTGGCAGCCTCACCATGCCTTATCACACTATGGATGCCACTACGCTTCTTAAATCTCTCAAACCAACCTTTGCTGGCCTTAAATTCACTCACATCATCACTAGTTGCAGGCATTTTTTTAATTAAATCGTCATGCAACTTCCTAGCCTTTTCACATATGATCGCTTGAGAGACGCTATCTCCTGCTATCTGTTTTTCATTTATCCACACCAATAAGAGTCTCTCAACATCTTCCATCAATTGCGATCTTTGTTTCGAAAACACAGTTGAACCTTTGGCAAGAACAGCTTCCTTGATTGTCTTTCTGGTGCCCACAATAGTAGCGATGGTTGATTGGGGTTTCTTGTACAGCTTGACTAGGTTGGCTATACGCACTCCACTTTCATACTTATCAATTATCTCTTTCTTCATCTCTATAGTAATTCTTACCCTTTGAGGTGTAGGGTTGGCACTAGAAGCTTTCTTGGGGCCCATGGTCACTTATTTTCCAGAAACAGCACCGAAAATACTGTAATAATACGAAATATTCCGAGTGTATGCTTGGATGTTACCGCGGAGGCTGGCTGGTAAACAATGGGACGGAGCGGCACATGTGAGGCTGGCTGAGGGCACATTGGACGCGTCTCGGACGAAAATCGGTATGCGGGTTTTTAATCGGTATGCGGGGCAAAAATTTTGCGATAAAAGTAATCGTTATGCGGAAAAATCGCTATGCGATGCCATCGTTATGCGGGGGTCCACTGTATATATATATATATATATATATATATATATATATACATATATATATATACATATATATATACATATATATATATATATATATATATATATATATATGGAGAGGAATAAATGGGATTAGGTCAGGGGTTTCAAATAGAGTTAGAGCTAAAGAAGGAGTAGCAATAATGTTGAAGGATAAGCTATGGCAGGAAAAGAGGGACTATAAATGTATTAATTCAAGGATTATGTGGAGTAAAATAAAGATTGGATGTGAAAAGTGGGTTATAATAAACGTGTATGCACCTGGAGAAGAGAGAAGTGTAGAGGAGAGAGAGAGATTTTGGGAAATGTTGAGTGAATGCGTGGGGAGTTTTGAATCAAGTGTGAGAGTAATGGTGGTTGGGGATTTCAATGCTAAAGTGGGTAAAAATGTTATGGAGGGAGTAGTAGGTAAATTTGGGGTGCCAGGGGTAAATGTAAATGGGGAGCCTTTAATTGAGCTATGTGTAGAAAGAAATTTGGTAATAAGTAATACATATTTTATGAAAAAGAGGATAAATAAATATACAAGGTATGATGTAGCACGTAATGAAAGTAGTTTATTAGATTATGTATTGGTGGATAAAAGGTTGATGGGTAGGCTCCAGGATGTACATGTTTATAGAGGGGCAACTGATATATCGGATCATTATTTAGTTGTAGCTACAGTTAGAGTAAGAGGTAGATGGGAAAAGAGGAAGGTGGCAACAACAAGTAAGAGGGAGGTGAAAGTGTATAAACTAAGGGAGGAGGAAGTTCGGGTGAGATATAAGCGACTATTGGCAGAAAGGTGGGATAGTGCAAAGATGAGTAATGGGGGGGTTGAAGAGGGTTGGAATAGTTTTAAAAATGCAGTATTAGAATGTGGGGCAGAAGTTTGTGGTTATAGGAGGGTGGGTGCAGAAGGAAAGAGGAGTGATTGGTGGAATGATGAAGTAAAGGGTGTGATAAAAGAGAAAAAGGTAGCTTATGAGAGGTTTTTACAAAGCAGAAGTGTTATAAGAAGAGCAGAATATATGGAGAGTAAAAGAAAGGTAAAGAGAGTGGTGAGAGAGTGCAAAAGGAGAGCAGATGATAGAGTGGGAGAAGCACTGTCAAGAAATTTTAATGAAAATAAGAAAAAATTTTGGAGTGAGTTAAACAAGTTAAGAAAGCCAAGGGAAAATATGGATTTGTCAGTTAAAAACAGAGTAGATGGGGAGATGGAGGTATTAGGTAGATGGCGAGAATATTTTGAGGAACTTTTAAATGTTAAGGAAGAAACAGAGGCAGTAATTTCATGCACTGGTCAGGGAGGTATACCATCTTTTAGGAGTGAAGAAGAGCAGAATGTAAGTGTGGGGGAGGTACGTGAGGCATTACGTAAAATGAAAGGGGGTAAAGCAGCTGGAACTGATGGGATCATGACAGAAATGTTAAAAGCAGGGGAGGATATAGTGTTGGAGTGGTTGGTACTTTTGTTCAATAAATGTATGAAAGAGGGGAAGGTACCTAGGGATTGGCGGAGAGCATGTATAGTCCCTTTATATAAAGGGAAAGGGGACAAAAGAGACTGTAAAAATTATAGAGGAATAAGCTTACTGAGTATACCAGGAAAAGTGTACGGTAGGGTTATAATTGAAAGAATTAGAGGTAAGACAGAATGTAGGATTGCGGATGAGCAAGGAGGTTTCAGAGTGGGTAGGGGATGTGTAGATCAAGTGTTTACATTGAAGCATATATTCTTCTTTCTTTCAACGTACCAGCCGTATCCCACTGAGGTGGGGTGGCCCAAAAGAAAAAACCAAAGTTTCTCCTTTCAAATTTAGTAATATATACAGGAGAAGGGGTTACTAGCCCCTTGCTCCCGGCATTTTAGTCGCCTCTTACAACACGCATGGCTTACGGAGGAAGAATTCTGTTCCACTTCCCCATGGAGATAAGAGGAAATAAACAAGAACAAGAACTAGAAAGAAAATCGAAGAAAACCCAGAGGGGTATGTATATATACGCTTGTACATGTATGTGTAGTGTGACCTGAGTGTAAGTAGAAGTAGCAAGACGTACCTGAAATCTTGCATGTTCATGAGACAGAAAAAAGGACACCAGCAATCCTACCATCATGTAAAACAATTACAGGCTTTCGTTTTACACTCACTTGGCAGGACGGTAGTACCTCCCTGGGCGGTTGCTGTCTACCAACCTACTACCTAGGTGAAGCATATATGTGAACAGTATTTAGATAAAGGTAGGGAAGTTTTTATTGCATTTATGGATTTAGAAAAGGCATATGATAGAGTGGATAGAGGAGCAATGTGGCAGATGTTGCAAGTATATGGAATAGGTGGTAAGTTATTAAATGCTGTAAAGAGTTTTTATGAGGATAGTGAGGCTCAGGTTAGGGTGTGTAGAAGAGAGGGAGACTATTTCCCGGTAAAAGTAGGTCTTAGACAGGGATGTGTAATGTCACCATGGTTGTTTAATATATTTATAGATGGGGTAAAGGAAGTAAATGCTAGGGTGTTCGGGAGAGGGGTGGGATTAAATTTTGGGGAATCAAATTCAAAATGGGAATTGACACAGTTACTTTTTGCTGATGATACTGTGCTTATGGGAGATTCTAAAGAAAAATTCCAAAGGTTAGTGGATGAGTTTGGGAATGTGTGTAAAGGTAGAAAGCTGAAAGTGAACATAGAAAAGAGTAAGGTAATGAGGGTGTCAAATGATTTAGATAAAGAAAAATTGGATATCAAATTGGGGAGGAGGAGTATGGAAGAAGTGAATGTTTTCAGATACTTGGGAGTTGACGTGTCGGCGGATGGATTTATGAAGGATGAGGTTAATCATAGAATTGATGAGGGAAAAAAGGTGAGTGGTGCGTTGAGGTATATGTGGAGTCAAAAACCGTTATCTATGGAGGCAAAGAAGGGAATGTATGAAAGTATAGTAGTACCAACACTTTTATATGGGTGTGAAGCTTGGGTGGTAAATGCAGCAGCGAGGAGACGGTTGGAGGCAGTGGAGATGTCCTGTTTAAGGGCAATGTGTGGTGTAAATATTATGCAGAAAATTCGGAGTGTGGAAATTAGGAGAAGGTGTGGAGTTAATAAAAGCATTAGTCAGAGGGCAGAAGAGGGGTTGTTGAGGTGGTTTGGTCATTTAGAGAGAATGGATCAAAGTAGAATGACACGGAAAGCATATAAATCTATAGGGGAAGGAAAGAGGGGTAGGGGTCGTCCTCGAAAGGGTTGGAAAGAGGGGGTAAAGGAGGTTTTGTGGGCGAGGGGCTTGGACTTCCAGCAAGCGTGCATGAGCGTGTTAGATAGGAGTGAATGGAGACGAATGATACTTGGGACCTGACGATCTGTTGGAGTGTGAGCAGGGTAATATTTAGTGAAGGGATTCAGGGAAACCGGTTATTTTCATATAGTCGGACTTGAGTCCTGGAAATGGGAAGTACAATGCCTGCACTTTAAAGGAGTGGTTTGGGATATTGGCAGTTTGGAGGGATATGTTGTGTATCTTTATACGTATATGCTTCTGAACTGTTGTATTCTGGGCACCTCTGCAAAAGCAGTGATAATGTGTGAGTGTGGTGAAAGTGTTGAATGATGATGAAAGTATTTTCTTTTTTGTGATTTTCTTTCTTTTTTGGGTCACCCTACCTCAGTGGGAGACAACCGACTTGTTGAAAAAAAAAAAAAAAAAAAAATGGAATGGAAAATGAGTTATTGAGGGGCTTGGATAAACATGGAAAATTTAAATTGTCGCATTTCATGGAAACAATGTATCTCTGCAAAAACAGTGATTATGTGTGAGTGAGGTGAAAGTGTTGAATGATGATGAAAGTATTTTCTTTTTGGGGATTTTCTTTCTCTTTGGGTCACCCTGCCTCGCTGGGAGACGGCCGACTTGTTGAAAAAAAAAAAAAAAAAAAAAAAAAAAAATATATATATATATATATATATATATATATATATATATATATATATATATATATATATATATATATATATATATATATATATATATATATATGTATGTATATGTATATATATGCAATAAGATCACAGTAAACAGGTGATTTCAGAATATGCAAAACAACCACTCTGAAAGAATAGAGAAATTCCAAGCGCTTTCGTGACTACTCACATTATCAAGGAACTATGAAAGTAAAGCATCCAAGGAAGCTATATAAGGGGTCTGGCCAGCACCTCACTATCAGATCCCACAACGGTTAAACACCTGATGCGCGCCGACCCATCTTGGATAGGTCCTTTGCACAACTCACCCACAAACTATTCTACCCAAGAAAATTTAAAAATTATTATTTGTCCAGTGTATTATTAAATTCTTTCGAAATTCTGTTAATTATAAATGGATCTAATTTATATAAACCAAAGGAAATATTCATATTATTGTCAAAACTGCTTTTTATGAAACAAGATTCAATTATATTCCTGTTGACCATGGACTTGCTTGATACTACTTTCTCAACTTTTTGAAAATCAATTGGATGGTTAAAATCTCTTACATGAATAAATAGAGCATTGGAATCTTGTCCAGTTCTAATGCTATATTTATGTTGTTTTAATCTTAGTTCGAGATTTTTACCAGTTTGACCGTAATAAACTTTATCGCAAATTTTACAAGGAATCTTATAGACACATCCATCAGCATTTTGGGGGGAATTCTTTATCAAAAGTTTTTTTACTGTATCAAGATTTTTGAATACAACTTTAATATTAAAAAAGTCTTAAGAAGAGAAGGCATATCAACCAAGTTTTCATGGTAAGGGAGAACCAACATATTTTTAGTTGAATAAGGCTGGTTGTCCCTTTTTGGATTGTAAAACGTATTTCTAGCAACTTTAAAAGATTTATCAATTAGTTTTCTTGGGTATTTTAAATCATTACCTATTTCATAAATTTTGGATATTTCCTCATCTATGAACTCAGGACTACAAATTCGTAAAGCTCTCAAAAACATTGATGAGAAAACAGACAGTTTGACTCTATCTTGATGCGAGGAATAATAGTGGACATGGGAAGAGTTATTTGTAGGTTTTCTGTAAATTTTAAATTTGAATTCATTATTATTATTATTTTTTTTTATTATCACACTGGCCGATTCCCACCAAGGCAGGGTGGCCCGAAAAAGAAAAACTTTCACCATCATTCACTCCGTCACTGTCTTGTCAGAAGGGTGCTTTACACTATAGTTTTTAAACTGCAACATTAACACCCCTCCTTCAGAGTGCAGGCACTGTACTTCCCATCTCCAGGACTCATGTCCGGCCTGCCGGTTTCCCTGAACCCCTTCATAAATGTTACTTTGCTCACACTCCAACAGCACGTCAAGTATTAAAAACCATTTGTCTCCATTCACTCCTATCAAACACGCTCACGCATGCCTGCTGGAAGTCCCAGCCCCTCGCACACAAAACCTCCTTTACCCCCTCCCTCCAACCTTTCCTAGGCCGACCCCTACCCCGCCTTCCTTCCACTACAGACTGATACACTCTTGAAGTTATTCTGTTTCGCTCCATTCTCTCCACATGTCCGAACCACCTCAACAACCCTTCCTCAGCCCTCTGGACAACAGTTTTGGTAATCCCGCACCTCCTCCTAACTTCCAAACTACGAATTCTCTGCATTATATTCACACCACACATTGCTCTCAGACATGACATCTCCACTGCCTAGAGCCTTCTTGTCGCTGCAACATTCATCATTCATTATTACCCTTAATAATTAAAACATCTAGAAAAGGCAATGAGTTATTTTCTTCAAACTCAACAGTAAAGTTAATAGAATGGGCTAAGCTATTTAATTTTCCAAGGAAATGGTGTATATCTACATTTTTGGGCATAAGACACAAAATATCATCAACATATCTGAACCATTTAGCTCTATCAAGGAACTTTTCATAGTTCCTTGATAATGTGAGTAGTCACAAAAGTGCTTGGAATTACTCTATTCTTTCAGAGTGGTTGTTTGGCTGCAACATTCATCACCCATGCTTCACACCCATATAAGAGCGTTGGTAAAACTATACTCTCATACATTCCCCTCTTTGCCTCCAAGGACAAAGTTCTTTGTCTCCACAGACTCCTAAGTGCACCACTCACTCTTTTCCCCTCATCAATTCTATAATTCACCTCATCTTTCATAGACCCATCCGCTGACACGTCCACTCCCAAATATCTGAATACATTGACCTCCTCCATACACTCTCCCTCCAATCTGATATTCAATCTTTCATCACCTAATCTTTTTGTTATCCTCATAACCTTACTCTTTACTGTATTCACCTTTAATTTTCTTCTTTTGCACACCCTACCAAATTCATCCACCAATCTCTGCAACTTCTCTTCAGAATCTCCCAAGAGCACAGTGTCATCAGCAAAGAGCAGCTGTGACAACTCCCACTTTGTGTGTGATTCTTTATCTTTTAACTCCACGCCTCTTGTCAAGACCCTCGCATTTACTTCTCTTACAACCCCATCTATAAATATATTAAACAACCACGGTGACATCACACATCCTTGTCTAAGGCCTACTTTTACTGGGAAATAATTTCCCTCTTTCCTACATACTCTAACTTGAGCCTCACTATCCTCGTAAAAACTCTTCACTGCTTTCAGTAACCTACCTCCTACACCATACACTTGCAACATCTGCCACATTGCCCCCCTATCCACCCTGTCATACGCCTTTTCCAAATCCATAAATACCACAAAGACCTCTTTAGCCTTATCTAAATACTGTTCACTTATATGTTTCACTGTAAACACCTGGTCCACACACCCCCTACCTTTCCTAAAGCCTCCTTGTTCATCTGCTATCCTATTCTCCGTCTTACTCTTAATTCTTTCAATAATAACTCTACCATACACTTTACCAGGTATACTCAGCAGACTTATCCCCCTATAATTTTTGCACTCTCTTTTATCCCCTTTGCCTTTATACAAAGGAACTATGCATGCTCTCTGCCAATCCCTAGGTACCTTACCCTCTTCCATACATTTATTAAATAATTGCACCAACCACTCCAAAACTATATCCCCACCTGCTTTTAACATTTCTATCTTTATCCCATCAATCCCGGCTGCCTTACCCCCTTTCATTTTACCTACTGCCTCACGAACTTCCCCCACACTCACAACTGGCTCTTCCTCACTCCTACAAGATGTTATTCCTCCTTGTCCTATACACGAAATCACAGCTTCCCTATCTTCATCAACATTTAACAATTCCTCAAAATATTCCCTCCATCTTCCCAATACCTCTAACTCTCCATTTAATAACTCTCCTCTCCTATTTTTAACTGACAAATCCATTTGTTCTCTAGGCCTTCTTAACTTGTTAATCTCACTCCAAAACTTTTTCTTATTTTCAACAAAATTTGTTGATAACATCTCACCCACTCTCTCATTTGCTCTCTTTTTACATTGCTTCACCACTCTCTTAACCTCTCTCTTTTTCTCCATATACAGTGGACCCCCGCATAACGATTACCTCCAAATGCGACCAATTATGTAAGTGTATTTATGTAAGTGCGTTTGTATGTGTATGTTTGGGGGTCTGAAATGGACTAATCTACTTCACAATATTCCTTATGGGAATAAATTCGGTCAGTACTGGCACCTGAACATACTTATGGAGTGAAAAAATATCGTTAACCGGGGGTCCACTGTACTCTTCCCTCCTTGCATCACTTCTACTTTGTAAAAACTTCTCATATGCTAACTTTTTCTCCCTTACTACTCTCTTTACATCATCATTCCACCAATCGCTCCTCTTCCCTCCCGCACCCACTTTCCTGTAACCACAAACTTCTGCTGAACACTCTAACACTACATTTTTAAACCTACCCCATACCTCTTCGACCCCATTGCCTATGCTCTCATTAGCCCATCTATCCTCCAATAGCTGTTTATATCTTACCCTAACTGCCTCCTCTTTTAGTTTATAAACCTTCACCTCTCTCTTCCCTGATGCTTCTATTCTCCTTGTATCCCATCTACCTTTTACTCTCAGTGTAGCTACAACTAGAAAGTGATCTGATATATCTGTGGCCCCTCTATAAACATGTACATCCTGAAGTCTACTCAACAGTCTTTTATCTACCAATACATAATCCAACAAACTACTGTCATTTCGCCCTACATCATATCTTGTATACTTATTTATCCTCTTTTTCTTAAAATATGTATTGCCTATAACTAAACCCCTTTCTATACAAAGTTCAATCAAAGGGCTCCCATTATCATTTACACCTGGCACCCCAAACTTACTTACCACACCCTCTCTAAAAGTTTCTCCTACTTTAGCATTCAGGTCCCCTACCACAATTACTCTCTCACTTGGTTCAAAGGCTCCTATACATTCACTTAACATCTCCCAAAATCTCTCTCTCTCTCCTCTGCATTCCTCTCTTCTCCAGGTGCATACACGCTTATTATGACCCACTTCTCGCATCCAACCTTTACTTTAATCCACATAATTCTTGAATTTACACATTCATATTCTCTTTTCTCCTTCCATAAGTGATCATTTAACATTACTGCTACCCCTTCCTTTGCTCTAACTCTCTCAGATACTCCAGATTTAATCCCATTTATTTCCCCCCACTGAAACTCTCCTACCCCCTTCAGCTTTGTTTTGCTTAGGGCCAGGACATCCAACTTCTTTTCATTCATAACATCAGCAATCATCTGTTTCTTGTCATCCGCACTACATCCGTGCACATTTAAGCATCCCAGTTTTATAAAGTTTTTCTTCTTCTCTTTTTTAGTAAGTGTCTACAGGAGAAGGGGTTACTAGCCCATTGCTCCCGGCATTTTAGTCGAAAGATTCTTTTCCACTTCCCCATGGACAATAGAAGAAATAAAGAAGAACAAGAGCTATTTAGAAAAAGGAGAAAAACCTAGATGTATGTATATATATATGCATGTGCGTGTCTGTGAAGTGTGACCAAAGTGTAAGTAGGAGTAGCAAGATATCCCTGTTATCTAGCGTGTTTATGAGACAGAAAAAGAAACCAGCAATCCTACCATCATGCAAAACAGTTACAGGTTTCTGTTTCACAGTCATCTGGCAGGACGGTAGTACTTCCCTGGGTGGTTGCTGTCTACCATATATATATATATATATATATATATATATATATATATATATATATATATATATATATATAGATATAGATATATATATATATATATATATATATATACTTATATATATATATACGTATATATATATATACGTATATATATATACGTATATATATATACGTATATATATATACGTATATATATATACGTATATATATATACGTATATATATATACGTATACGTATATATATATACGTATATATATATATATATATATATATATATATATATATATATATATATTTATATTTATTTATTTATTTATTTTCAACAAGTCGGCCGTCTCCCACCAAGGCAGGGTGACCCAAAAAAGAAAGAAAATCCCCAAAAAGAAAATACTTTCATCATCATTCAACACTTTCACCACACTCACACATTATCACTGTTTTTGAAGAGGTGCTCAGAATACAACAGTTTAGAAGCATATGCATATAAAGATACACAACATATCCCTCCAAACTGCCAATATCCCAAACCCTTCCTTTAAAGCGCAGGCATTGTACTTCCCATTTCCAGGACTCAAGTCCGACTATATGAAAATAACCGGTTTCCCTGAATCTCTTTACTAAATATTACCCTGCTCACACTCCAACAGATCGTCAGGTCCCAAGTACCATTCGTCTCCATTCACTCCTATCTAATACGCTCATGCACGCTTGCTGGAAGTCCAAGCCTCTCGCCCACAAAACCTCCTTTACCCCCTCTCTCCAACCCTTTCGAGGACGACCCCTACCCCGCCTTCCTTCCCCTATAAATTTATATGCTTTCCATGTCATTCTACTTTAATCCATTCTCTCTAAATGACCACACCACCTCAGCAACACCTCTTCTGCCCTCTGACTAATACTTTTATTAACTCCACACATTTTCCTAATTTCCACACTCTGAATTTTCTGCATAATATTTACACCACACATTGCCCTTAAACAGGACATCTCCACTGCCTCCAACCGTCTCCTCGCTGCTGCATTTACCACCCAAGCTTCACACCCATATAAGAGTGTTGGTACTACTATACTTTCATACATTCCCTTCTTTGCCTCCATAGATAATGTTTTTTGACTCCACATATAGCTCAACGCACCACTCACCTTTTTTCCCTCATCAATGCTATGATTAACCTCATCCTTCATAAATCCATCCGCCGACACGTCAACTCCCAAGTACTATCTGAAAACATTCACTTCTTCCATACTACTCCTCCCAAATTTGATATCCAATTTTTCTTTATCTAAATCATTTGATACCCTCATCACCTTACTCTTTTCTATGTTCACTTTCAACTTTCTACCTTTACACACATTCCCAAACTCATCCACTAACCTTTGCAATTTTTCTTTAGAATCTCCCATAAGCACAGTATCATCAGCAAAAAGTAACTGTGTCAATTCCCATTTTGAATTTGATTCCCCAAAATTTAATTCCACCCTTCTGAACACCCTAGCATTTACTTCCTTTACAACTCCATCTATAAATATATTAAACAACCATGGCGACATTACACATCCCTGTCTAAGACCTACTTTTACCGGGAATTAGTCTCCCTCTCTTCTACACACCCTAACCTGAGCCTCACTATCCTCATAAAAACTCTTTACAGCATTTAATAACTTACCACCTGTTCCATATACAGTGGACCCCCGCATAACGATCACCTCTGAATGTGACCAATTATGTAAGTGTATTTATGTAAGTGCGTTTGTACGTGTATGTTTGGGGGTCTGAAATGGACTAATCTACTTCACAATATTCCTTATGGGAACAAATTCAGTCAGTACTGGCACCTGAAAATACTTCTGAAGTGAAAAAATATTGTTAACCGGGGGTCCGCTGTACTTGCAACATCTGCCACATTGCTCCTCTATCCACTCTATCATATGCCTTTTCTAAATCCATAAATGCAATAAAAACTTCCCTACCTTTATCTAAATACTGTTCACATATATGCTTCAATGTAAACACTTGATCTACACATCCCCTACCCACTCTGAAACCTCCTTGCTCATCCGCAATCCTACATTCTGTCTTACCTCTAATTCTTTCAATTATAACCCTACCATACACTTTTCCTGGTATACTCAGTGAACTTATTCCTCTATAATTTTTACAGTCTCTTTTGTCCCCTTTCCCTTTATATAAAGGGACTATACATGCTCTCCGCCAATCCCTAGGTACCTTCCCCCCTCTCATACATTTATTAAACAAAAATACCAACCACTCCAACACTATATCCCCCCCTGCTTTAAACATTTCTGTCATGATCCCATCAGTTCCAGCTGCTTTTGATGTTGGTGAGGGGCTCTTGATTTAGGGAATTGGATCTGTGCTCCAGTTCCCCGAATTAAGCCTGAATGCCTTCCACATCCCCCCCCCCCAGGCGCTGTATAATCCTCCGGGTTTAGCGCTTCCCCCTTGATTATAATAATAATAATCCAGCTGCTTTACCCCCTTTCATTCTACGGATTGCCTCACGTACCTCCCCCACACTTACATTCTGCTCTTCTTCACTCCTAAAAGATGGTATACCTCCCTGACCAGTGCATGAAATTATCGCCTCTCTTTCTTCCTTAACATTTGAAAGTTCCTCAAAATATTCTCGCCATCTACCTAATACCTCCCTCTCCCCATCTACTAACTTCCCTACTCTGTTTTTAACTGACAAATCCATACTTTCTCTAGGCTTTCTTAACTTGTTTAACTCACTCCAAAATTTTTTCTTATTTTCATTAAAATTTCTTGACAGTGCCTCTCCCACTCTATCATCTGCTCTCCTTTTGCACTCTCTCACCACTCTCTTCACCTTTCTTTTACTCTCCATATACTCTGCTCTTCTTATAACACTTCTGCTTTGTAAAAACCTCTCATAAGCTACCTTTTTCTCTTTTATCACACCCTTTACTTCATTCCACCAATCACTCCTGTTTCCTCCTGCCCCCACCCTCCTATAACCACAAACTTCTGCCCCACATTCTAATACTGCATTTTTAAAACTATTCCAACCCTCTTCAACCCCCCCACTACTCATCTTTGCTCTAACCCACCTTTCTGCCAGTAGTCGCTTATATCTCACCCGAACTTCCTCCTCCCTTAGTTTATACACTTTCACCTCCCTCTTACTTGTTGTTGCCACCTTCCTCTTTTCCCATCTACCTCTTACTCTAACTGTAGCTACAACTAAATAATGATCCGATGTATCAGTTGCTCCTGTATAAACATGTACATCCTGGAGCCTACCCATCAACCTTTTATCCACCAATATATAATCTAATAAACTACTTTCATTACGTGCTACATCATAACTTGTATATAACTTGTATGTCCTGTCTAAGGGCAATGTGTGGTGTAAATATTACGCAGAAAATTCGGAGTGTGGAAATTAGGAGAAGGTGTGGAGTTAATAAAAGCATTAGTCAGAGGGCAGAAGAGGGGTTGTTGAGGTGGTTTGGTCATTTAGAGAGAATGGATCAAAGTAGAATGACATGGAAAGCATATAAATCTATAGAGGAAGGAAGGAGGGGTAGGGGTCGTCCTCGAAAGGGTTGGAAAGAGGGGGTAAAGGAGGTTTTGTGGGCGAGGGGCTTGGACTTCCAGCAAGCGTGCTTGAGCGTGTTAGATAGGAGTGAATGGAGACGAATGATACTTGGGACCTGACGATCTGTTGGAGTGTGAGCAGGGTAATATTTAGTGAAGGGATTCAGGGAAACCGGTTATTTTCATATAGTCGGACTTGAGTCCTGGAAATGGGAAGTACAATGCCTGCACTTTAAAGGAGGGGTTTGGGATATTGGCAGTTTGGAGGGGTATGTTGTGTATCTTTATACGTATATGCTTCTAAGCTGTTGTAAATAACAAAAAGGCACAATACCGTGACTGGAACAATACACAAATAACCCGCACATAAAAGAGAGAAGCTTACGACGACAACAAAGTCACACTGTGATTTGTCAATGGTCCAAGTCGGACCAAAACGTCGTCGTAAGCTTCTCTTTTATGTGCGGGTTATTTGTGTAAGCTGTTGTATGCTGAGCACCTCTGCAAAAGCAGTGATAATGTGTGAGTGTGGTGAAAGTGTTGAATGATGATGAAAGTATTTTCTTTTTGGGGATTTTCTTTCTTTTTTGGGTCACCCTGCCTCGGTGGGAGACGGCCGACTTGTTGAAAATATATACTAATATATATATATATATATATATATATATATATATATATATATATATATATATATATTATTTATTTATTATCACACTGGCCGATTCCCACCAAGGCAGGGTGGCCCGAAAAAGAAAAACTTTCACCATCATTCACTCCATCACTGTCTTGCCAGAAGGGTGCTTTACACTACAGTTTTTAAACTGCAACATTAACACCCCTCCTTCAGAGTGCAGGCACTGTACTTCCCATCTCCAGGACTCAAGTCCAGCCTGCCGGTTTCCCTGAACCCCTTCATAAATGTTACTTTGCTCACACTCCAACAGCACGTCAAGTATTAAAAACCATTTGTCTCCATTCACTCCTATCAAACACTCTCACGCATACCTGATGGAAGTCCAAGCCCCTCTCACACGAAACCTCCTTTACCCTCTCTCTCCAACCTTTCCTAGGCCGACCCCTACCCCGCCTTCCTTCCACTACAGACTGATACACTCTTGAAGTCATTCTGTTTCGCTCCATTCTCTCTACATGTCCGAACCACCTCAACAACCCTTCCTCAGCCCTCTGGACAACAGTTTTGGTAATCCCGCACCTCCTCCTAACTTCCAAACTACGAATTCTCTGCATTATATTCACACCACACATTGCCCTCAGACATGACATCTCCACTGCCTCCAGCCTTCTCCTCGCTGCAACATTCATCACCCATGCTTCACACCCATATAAGAGCGTTGGTAAAACTATACTCTCATACATTCCCCTCTTTGCCTCCAAGGACAAAGTTCTTTGTCTCCACAGACTCCTAAGTGCACCACTCACTCTTTTTCCCTCATCAATTCTATGATTCACCTCATCTTTCATAGACCCATCCGCTGACACGTCCACTCCCAAATATCTGAATACATTCACCTCCTCCATACTCTCTCCCTCCAATCTGATATTCAATCTTTCATCACCTAATCTTTTTGTTATCCTCATAACCTTACTCTTTCCTGTATTCACCTTTAATTTTCTTCTTTTGCACACCCTACCAAATTCATCCACCAATCTCTGCAACTTCTCTTCAGAATCTCCCAAGAGCACAGTGTCATCAGCAAAGAGCAGCTGTGACAACTCCCACTTTGTGTGTGATTCTTTATCTTTTAACTCCACGCCTCTTGTCAAGACCCTTGCATTTACTTCTCTTACAACCCCATCTATAAATATATTAAACAACCACGGTGACATCACACATCCTTGTCTAAGGCCTACTTTTACTGGGAAATAATTTCCCTCTTTCCTACATACTCTAACTTGAGCCTCACTATCCTCGTAAAAACTCTTCACTGCTTTCAGTAACCTACCTCCTACACCATACACTTGCAACATCTGCCACATTGCCCCCCCTATCCACCCTGTCATACGCCTTTTCCAAATCCATAAATGCCACAAAGACCTCTTTAGCCTTATCTAAATACTGTTCACTTATATGTTTCACTGTAAACACCTGGTCCACACACCCCCTACCTTTCCTAAAGCCTCCTTGTTCATCTGCTATCCTATTCTCCGTCTTACTCTTAATTCTTTCAATAATAACTCTACCATACACTTTACCAGGTATACTCAGCAGACTTATCCCCCTATAATTTTTGCACTCTCTTTTATCCCCTTTGCCTTTATACAAAGGAACTATGCATGCTCTCTGCCAATCCCTAGGTACCTTACCCTCTTCCATACATTTATTAAATAATTGCACCAACCACTCCAAAACTATATCCCCACCTGCTTTTAACATTTCTATCTTTATCCCATCAATCCCGGCTGCCTTACCCCCTTTCATTTTACCTACTGCCTCACGAACTTCCCCCACACTCACAACTGGCTCTTCCTCACTCCTACAAGATGTTATTCCTCCTTGTCCTATACACGAAATCACAGCTTCCCTATCTTCATCAACATTTAACAATTCCTGAAAATATTCCCTCCATCTTCCCAATACCTCTAACTCTCCATTTAATAACTCTCCTCTCCTATTTTTAACTGACAAATCCATTTGTTCTCTAGGCTTTCTTAACTTGTTAATCTCACTCCAAAACTTTTTCTTATTTTCAACAAAATTTGTTGATAACATCTCACCCACTCTCTCATTTGCTCTCTTTTTACATTGCTTCACCACTCTCTTAACCTCTCTCTTTTTCTCCATATACTCTTCCCTCCTTGCATCACTTCTACTTTGTAAAAACTTCTCATATGCTAACTTTTTCTCCCTTACTACTCTCTTTACATCATCATTCCACCAATCGCTCCTCTTCCCTCCCGCACCCACTTTCCTGTAACCACAAACTTCTGCTGAACACTCTAAAACTACATTTTTAAACCTACCCCATACCTCTTCGACCCCATTGCCTATGCTCTCATTAGCCCATCTATCCTCCAATAGCTGTTTATATCTTACCCTAACTGCCTCCTCTTTTAGTTTATAAACCTTCACCTCTCTCTTCCCTGATGCTTCTATTCTCCTTGTATCCCATCTACCTTTTACTCTCAGTGTAGCTACAACTAGAAAGTGATCTGATATATCTGTGGCCCCTCTATAAACATGTACATCCTGAAGTCTACTCAACAGTCTTTTATCTACCAATACATAATCCAACAAACTACTGTCATTTCGCCCTACATCATATCTTGTATACTTATTTATCCTCTTTTTCTTAAAATATGTATTACCTATAACTAAACGCCTTTCTATACAAAGTTCAGTCAAAGAGCTCCCATTATCATTTACACCTGGCACCCCAAACTTACCTACCACACCCTCTCTAAAAGTTTCTCCTACTTTAGCATTCAGGTCCCCTACCACAATTACTCTCTCACTTGGTTCAAAGGCTCCTATACATTCACTTAACATCTCCCAAAATCTCTCTCTCTCCTCTGCATTCCTCTCTTCTCCAGGTGCATACACGCTTATTATGACCCACTTCTCGCATCCAACCTTTACTTTAATCCACATAATTCTTGAATTTACACATTCATATTCTCTTTTCTCCTTCCATAAGTGATCATTTAACATTACTGCTACCCCTTCCTTTGCTCTAACTCTCTCAGATACTCCAGATTTAATCCCATTTATTTCCCCCCACTGAAACTCTCCTACCCCCTTCAGCTTTGTTTCGCTTAGGGCCAGGACATCCAACTTCTTTTCATTCATAACATCAGCAATCATCTGTTTCTTGTCATCCGCACTACATCCGTGCACATTTAAGCATCCCAGTTTTATAAAGTTTTTCTTCTTCTCTTTTTTAGTAAGTGTCTACAGGAGAAGGGGTTACTAGCCCATTGCTCCCGGCATTTTAGTCGCTTCATACGACACGCATGGCTTACGGAGGAAAGATTCTTTTCCACTTCCCCATGGACAATAGAAGAAATAAAGAAGAACAAGAGCTATTTAGAAAAAGGAGAAAAACCTAGATGTATGTATATATATATATGCATGTGCGTGTCTGTGAAGTGTGACCAAAGTGTAAGTAGGAGTAGCAAGATATCCCTGTTATCTAGCGTGTTTATGAGACAGAAAAAGAAACCAGCAATCCTACCATCATGCAAAACAGTTACAGGTTTCTGCTTCACAGTCATCTGGCAGGACGGTAGTACTTCCCTGGGTGGTTGCTGTCTACCAACCTACATATATATATATATATATATATATATATATATATATATGTATATGATGCCATACCTCACAGAAGAAGTACAAAGGGGCATACAGGATATTTCAAGAAACCCAAAATATTTCTGTTCCTACATACACAAAATCCAAGCTGAGAACTACCTGTTGAATTCGACCACTACAGAGAGGAGACTCATATACTGATGATGAACAGGAAATGAGTGAAATCCTGAAAAAACAGTATCAGTTGGTGTTCAGCAATTCATGAAATGACAGCAAGGTAGAAAATGCGAAAAAAAAAAAATTTACTCCAGAAGACCGCGTAGATCAACTAACTGACACTAGTACAAATCCCATAGTTTTCGAAAAAGAAATGGAAAACATGCCCACTCACTCAGCACCTGGACCAGATTCATGGAATGCTCTGTTTATAAAGAAGTGCAAAGTACCACTAGCATGAGCCCTCCGTATTCTTTGTAGAAAGAACTTAGATGTAGGTGAAATACCGGAGGCCTTAAAGAGTTCAGACATAGCTCCTTTGCATAAGGGAGGTAGTAGAGCACTAGCTAAAAATTACAGACTAAATAGCCCTAACCTCACACATAAAAATCTTCAAAAGAGTGATGAGACAGCAGATTACAAATTTCATGGAGCAGCACAACCAACTTAACTCGAATCAGCATGGTTGTAAAGCAGGACGATCATGCCTGTCACAGCTGCTGAACCATTATGACAGAATTATGGAGGCATTGGAAGACGGCCAAAACACAGGTGTGATTTACACAGATTTTGCAAAGGCGTTTGACATATGTGATCATGGAGTGATAGTGCACAAAATGAAAGCCATGGGCATTACGGGGAAGGTAGGCAGATGGATTTTCGGTTTCCTAACACACAGAAAACAAATAGTAGTAGTGAACAGGGCAAGATCCAACATCAGCGAGGTCAAAAGCTCAGTGCCCCAAGGCACTGTCCTGGCACCTCTGCTGTTTCTCATCCTCATAGCAGACACAGAAAAAAACACCCGGCACACTTTTGTATCATCATTTGCAGATGACACTAAAATAAGCATGAAAGTCACCACAGTAGAGAACACTGAAAAAGTACAGGAAGACATAAACATGGTTTTCCAGTGGGCAGTGGAGAACAACATGATGTTCAATGGTGATAAGTTCCAGCTGCTTAGGTATGGAAAGAATGAAGAACTCAAAAGGAACACTACATATACAAAACTCAAGAGGGTCACCAAATAGAACATAAGGAACACACAAAAGACCTAGGAATAATTATGTCAGTGGACCTTTCTTTTAAAGACCATAACAAGACAAAGATCACGACAGCCAGGAAGATGACGGGGTGGGTATTGAGAACTTTCAGAACAAGGAAAATAATGCTGATGGTGACACTCTTCAAATCGCTAGTGCTCCCTCACTTAGAATATTGCTCAGTGCTGATGGCCCCGTTCAAAGCAAGAGCAATATCAGAGCTGGAACAAATACAGAGATTGTTTATGGCTCACATTGAGCCTGTAAAGCACCTAAACGACTGGGAACGCCTTCAAGCCTTGAACATGTATTCATTGGAGCAGAGGAGAAAGAGATACATGATAATATATATACCTGGAAAATACTTGAGGGCCTGGTCCCAAATCTGCACACTGCCATAACATACTGGAGTGAGAGATATGGGAGGAAGTGCAAAATAAACCCAGTGAGGAGCAGGGGTGTGGTGGAGACAATAAGGGAACACTGTATCAACATCCGGGGTCCCAGACTATTCAGCATCCTGCCAGAAGATACCAGAAACATGGCTGGAACAAGTGTAGAAGCCTTCAAAAGGAAACTGGACAAGTATCTTTGGCAGGTCAACCAGGCTGTGATGGATATATGGGGCAGCGGGCCTCCAGCAGCAACAGCCTGGTTGACCAGGCAAGCACCACACGAGCCTGGCCCATGGCCGGGCTCAGAGAGTGGATAAACTTGAAACTCATCAAAGGTGTATCAAAGGTATATATTAGTACACACATTTGTTCATACACATCGGTCATCTCCAGTACAGGTAGAATGACCGAAAAAAAAAAAGGGATATAGTTTTGGAGTGGTTGGTGCTATTATTTAATAAATGTATGGAAGAGGGTAAGATACCTAGGGATTGGCAGAGAGTGTGCATAGTTATTTTTTTTTTATTATCACACTGGCCGACTCCCACCAAGGCAGGGTGGCCCGAAAAAGAAAAACTTTCACCATCATTCACTCCATCACTGTCTTGCCAGAAGGGTGCTTTACACTACAGTTTTTAAACTGCAACATTAACACCCACATAGTTCCTTTGTATAAAAGGAAAGGGGACAAAAGAGAGTGCAAAAAATTATAGGGGGATAAGTCTGTTGAGTATACCTGGTAAGGTGTATGGTAGAGTTATTATTGAAAGAATTGAGAGTAAGATGGAGGGCAGGATAGCAGATGAACAAGGAGGCTTTAGGAAAGGTAGATGTGTAGACCAAGTGTTTACAGTGAAACATATAGGTGAACAGTATTTAGATAAGGGTAAAGAGGTTTTTGTGGCATTTATGGATTTGGAAAAGGCGTATGACAGGGTGGATAGGGGGGCAGTGTGGCAGATGTTGCAGGTGTATGGTATAGGAGGTAGGTTACCTAAAGCAGTGAAAAGTTTTTACGAGGATAATGAAGCTCAGGATAGATTATGTAGGAAAGAGGGAGATTATTTCCCAGTAAAAGTAAGCCTTAGACAAGGATGTGTGATGTCACCGTGCTTGTTCAATATATTTATTAGTGGGGTTGTAAGAGAAGTGATTGCGAGGGTCTTGGCAAGAGGTGTGGAGTTAAAAGATAAAGAATCAAACAGAAAGTGGGAGTTGTCACAGTTGCTTTTTGCTGATAACACTGCTCTTGGGAGATTCTGAAGAAAAGTTGCAGAGGTTGGTGGATGAATTTGGTTGGGTATGTAAAAGAAAATTAAATTGAATATAGGAAAGAGTAAGGTTATGAGGATATTATTATTATTATCAAAAAAGAAGCGCTAAGCCACAAGGACTATACAGGGTTATGAGGATAAAAAGATTAGGCAATGAAAGATTGGATATCAGATTGGAGGGAGAGAGTATGGAGGAGGTGAATGCATTCAGATATTTGGGAGTGGATGTGTCAGCAGATGGGGTGTATGAAAGATGAGGTGAATCATAGAAATGATGAGGGGAAAAGGGTGAGGGTGCACTTAGGAGTCTGTGGAGACAAAACTTTGTCCTTGGAAGCAAAGAGGGAAATGTATGAGAGTATAGTTTTACCAACGCTCTTATATGGGTGTGAAGCATGGGTGATAAATGTTGCAGCGAGAAGAAGGCTGGAGGCAGTGGAGATGTCATGTCCGAAGGCAATGTGTGGTGTGAATATAATGCAGAGATTTCGTAGTTTGGAAGTTAGGAGGAGGTGCGGGATTGTCAAAACTGTTGTCCAGAGGGCTGAGGAAGGGTTGTTGAGGTGGTTCGGACATGTAGATTGAATGGAACGAAACAGAATGACTGAGAGTGTGTAAATCTGTACTGGAAGGAAGGCGGGGGTAGGGGTCGGCCTAGGAAAGGTTGGAGGGAGAGGGTAAAGGAGGTTTTGTGTGCGAGGGGCTTGGACTTCCAGCGAGTACGCATGAACGTATTTGATAGTGAATGGAGACAAATGGTTTTTAACACTTGACGTGCTGTTGGAGTGTGAGCAAAGTAACATTTATGAAGGGATTCAGGGAAACCAGCAGGCCGGACTTGAGTCCTGGAGATGGGAAGTACAGCATCTGCACTCTGAAGGAGGGGTGTTAATGTTGCAGTTTTATAAACTGTAGTGTAAAGCACCCCTCTAGCAAGACAGTGATGGAATGAATGATGTTGAAAGTTTTTCTTTTTCAGGCCACCCTGCTTTGGTGGGACTCGGCCGATGTGTTAATAAAAAATTATTCACCTTCATTTATGCGATAGCTCTCTTGCTTGGAGTGTGCAGAGATCACAGTTCAAAATATCTCCACCACTCCTATGATTGTTACACAATTTTGTTCTTGTAATATCTTAAAATGTCCCAATTATAAAGTAACAAGAGAAAAATAATGAAGCAATTGCAATTGCTTCTTTGTGCAGTAATAGTGATGTAGTTACTTGACCTTATAGTGTCCTAACAGTGTTAATTGGGCTCATCTTAACACTAAAAGTGAAGATAATGCCAATTATTATTATTATTGACCCCCTACAGGTTTAGCATTTCCCCTGATTAAAATAAAATTATTATTATTATATTCATGGGGGAAGCACTAAACTCAGTGCCATATAGTTCCTAGAGAATGGTCAGCATATAGATATGAATTGAAGAAAGGTAGTATAGATCCATTACCTAAATTCAAAGAGTCCCTTCCTTGAGGAGGGATAATGCCTATGGAAGTTGCTCAATGACCAATACAGGTTTAGAGATATTTTTTGAATATAATAATGACAGTGGAAGAATGGATTGTATTTCTTATTGTAATATATTTATTCATTTTCTTTGCAGGTTATATTGAAGGACTTGGAAAAGGCCAAAACGGCAGAAGAAATACTTGTTGCAGCTGTTCGTTATGTAAATGTACGACAAGAGCAAGAAGTAGCAAGAGGTAACACACTAATGACAGAACACTCATCAGCTTTAATTGTAACCGAATTACAAAGTCTCCTTGTAAAGAAAACTGCCTCTGATCCTAGCCTTCTGAAATCTTTACTTAGTGTCCACTTACGGGAGCTGATGGCAGTTCTTCAGCAGGCTGCACCAAGTCCATCTGACCTGGATGCCTCCTTGCATCACTTGCTGAATCAGTTGTCAACATTAACCATGACGGCCTCAACATCACTAGATGAATCTAAAAAACCTGTTGCTTCACAGCAACCATCAGTTCGAGGAGATTTGCAAAAATGGGATTTTAATGAAAATAGTAAGCTTGACCATCTTGCTGAAAAATTCCAGGAAAAAATCAGAAAAATAAAAAAAAAGTATGGGCTGAGTCCAGAACATATAGAAAGCATTAGTGATATCCAAGGTACAGTTTCACCTCAAACCAAAGATCATAACAGGAAAGATGAATTATAATAAGCAATAATATTTTGTGAAATCCTTGAAAAATGGAACTGACCATGTAGAAATATACTCATTATTTACAAATTCTTTTTGTCCTAGTTGTGTGTTTGGTACAGGTGCATAATATTGTAAGGAAAATTGTACAGTATATTTATTGTTGATCATTGGAAAGTATGGTGGCGACTGCTGTCTTTTAGATAATATATTGCACATAAACTGACTGGAGGATGCTCAGGGGAGCTGCTTGTCACTGTGATATTTGACATAAGTGGAGCAGTCAGATTGTGTAACATGCACATTTAATTTTAGTTTTGTGCTATTTCAGGTGAAGCACTTCATCTTAACTTCACTTTCTGTTAGCAGGTGTCCAAAACTGAATCTTGTACATAAATCTTTTGGAAATTGTGTACTGTCCAGACAGAAGGAAGTTTTTTTTTTTTTTTTTTTTTTTTTTTTTTTTTTTTTACAAGATTGTTATTGATGACACATGACACTGATTACATCAGAATTGAGTTTACAAGTAAATACCCAAATGATAATTCTAAAACTTTTTATGACGGCTTTTTTTTTTTTTAGTTGAATGTACCAACAATACATGGTAGTTTTTACCTGACGCTCTTCTTCCATGACAAATTATGAGAAGAAAATGTACCATCATGTTAACTTCAAAGATTTGTTATTGCATACAAATGTGCAGTTTAGTTCCATGCTCTCCATGGAGAGAAACTGACTATTCCAATTCTTTTTCATCTACATTTATTTATTAATTTTATAAAATACTGGGTATACCTGTCATTAGGTAAATTTAATAAGTGCAGTTGCAAACAAATCCATCCTGGCATAAAATTTGGGTCCATACCCAAAGCAGAATTAAGGATTCAATGTCCTGGCTGGGCTCTTGGTCATTTTCCAGCTGCCCGTGGATTGCTGTTCCCTTTTTGTATCATTCTTGGCCCTATTGTCTTCATTCTTAAGTTTCCACACACATTTCATTACCTTAATAATGCTCCATTTTACTTCCATTTTAGGATATATTCAAAGATTAAATAAGGTTTATTTTTTTAACATGCAATACACTGCCCATTGATAAAGATTCATAATTTTTTACATTCTTTGATATGGCATGCATTATATTTTGCTTTTAAAACACACTAATACCCTAATAACAAATGTCAGAGTTATGGGGAAGTGCTAAACCCATAAGGGTCATACAGTACCTGGAGAATGGGAAGTAATCAGGTTTGATCAAAGGGCATCTCTTAATCACCTGGATCAAGAGCCCTTCACTGGCATCAGAGTACTTCTCAAGAACAAGATTAATAAATTTATTAAAAGCCTCATATTGCAATAAAGATTTTACATTAAAGTATTTTCAGTACATTGAATTCTATTTTATTCATGCAGTTTTTCAGTGTTAATAGTGACTATAAATAAGAGAACAATAATTATTCTTTTTTTTTTGTTTGTTTTTTTAATTCTTGAATACTGTAATGCTCAGAATAACTTTACATGAATGTATAAACTTACAAGCTCACATACCATTCACTGCTCATGCTCTTTCATTCATACGAACCTTGTTAATTCCACGTATTCATTCTTGCTGACACTACCTAATGTAATCATCTTCACTATGGTGCAAGTAAAAAACTGATGCACTTTACACATCCCACAAGCTATTTAAAATAAAAGACCTCAAATATTTCTAAATTTGTAATACGATACTAAAATATTAATATGTATATATGTTTTCTAGTATACTTTAAATTATTGTAGGTCAATTTCATGTACCTCACATACAGCCAGAAATGTGTTTGGGTAAGGAAAGGGAGGGGCAGGATAACCAGCAATTTTATTATTATTATAAAGCAGTTTTATTATTTAATAGGATTATTATTATTTAATGAGAAGCCCTAACCTGTAGGAGTCATATCACTAGGGTGGGATAAGAGGCAACCAGGTTCAATCTAAGGAAGGGAAGGACTGGTTTAAGTCCTTAGATTAATAGCCCCTCATTGACATCAAGGAACTTCCTGGAGGAGAGGTTGGAAAATCTGTATATTATCTGAAAAAGTCCTGTTAACAGATAAGGTGGGAATGAGGGGAATTTCTCAGTGTGCAGCCCTTCAAGGAAGGTTCCTTAATGCCAGTGAGGGGCTCTTGATACAAGGAACTGGACTTGCCTTTCCCTCCCATTCCCCAGCACTGTGACCCACACAGGTTTAGTGCTTCCCCATGAATTTAATAATAATGTGGGTGTGCATACCATTAATGTATAAGAGGAAAAATAATGTTCATATTTGTGAGGTTAGATTTGTATATAAATTAGACTTTTGACTTGTGTATATAAAGTAATTTACTGCATCTGCAAATTTGAATGTTGAATTTTGTTGTAATCTAATTTTGTTTGATTACAACAAGCTAGTTATTTAAGAACATTCCAGTTGCAGACTATTTTCTAAGCATACAATAGCAATCAACCAGAACATATGGAACTGCATTTTCTGATTAGTAGTTTCAGGTGTGGGAGCTACACAGAATGGATCTATTATTTGTGTGAATGTGCATGTGTGTGTGAAGGGTGTACACTGGTGTGTTTCTATCATTATGCGGTAGGGTTCCTGTGACAATTTTTTAATAAAAAACAAAATTAAATTCTTTTTATACCTTTAATATCATAATGGGTGGAAGCACCAAACCCATAGGGGTCACATAGTCAATAGGGATTGTGAGGTAATCAGGTTTAATTCAAGTGGGAGGGTAGCTCAAATTCCCTAGATCCAGCTTCTCTCACCAGCATTCAGGCATCTGCCTTGAAAGGAGTTTGATGTCTCTAGATTTAACCTATACAGTGGACCCTTGGTTTACATGTTTAATCTGTTAGAGTGATCGGCAAAAACGGTAACCATTTTCCCCACGAGAAATAATGTAAATCCAATTAATACGTTCCAGACACCCCCAAAAAAAAAAAAAAAAAAAAAAAAAAAAAATTAAAGATGGATTTACATGCACAAAAGAATGAACAGTGAACATGACACTTACCTTTATTGAAGGCTGCTGTTGATGGATGGAAGACAGTGAGGAGGAGAAAGGGAAGAGAGGTTGTTTGGAAGGGAAATCCCCCTCCATAAGGACTCTAGGTACCAAGTTTTTATCTGGGGGTCACTTCCCTCCTTTATTTTTTTAATGTCACTAGGACAAGCTTGAGAGTCACTGAACCCCTGTTGCACAAAACATGTCCAGATAGGTCTGTTTCTGGTGTGTCTAAGATTTGCCTAAAATGGGACATGGCATTGTCATTGTAAAAGTCGCCAGAATGGATTGAAACGGCTTTCTCAGGGTGATGTTTCTCCACAAATGAATGCACCTTAGTCCACATTGCACAAATCTCCTTAATCTTTGAATAAGGCACCCTCTTCCATCTCTCTTCCTCCTCCTCTGAAGCAATTTCCTGAGCTGTGGTCTGTTGCTGTTGCAGATGAAGCTCTTGCAGCTCATCAGTGGTTAGCTCTTGATTGTGGTCCTCCACCAACTCTTCCACATCCTTGCCACTAACATTCAATCCCATGGAATTCCCCAGTGCCACAATTGATTGCACAACAGGTGTAGGGTCAGCCTCAAACCCTTCAATTTTCCCCAAGCAGAGTTCATCGTCCTGGAAGTCACTCCCTGCCAAGCCTTATCTATAAGGCTTATGCAATGGAAGATGTTGAAGTGATTCCTCCATAACTCTTTTAGGGTCAATTCAGAGTCCGAGGTTATGACAAAGCACCTTTGAAACATTGCTTTGGTGTACAGTTTTTTGAAGTTTGCAATGATCTGCTGGTCCATGGGCTGGATGAGAGGAGTGGTGTTAAGAGGCAAGAACTTCACTGTTACAAAACTGAATTCCTTAGACAATTGGTCTTCCAAATCTGAAGGATGAACAGGAGCATTGTTCATTAGCAGGAGGCACTGGAGTGGCAGTTTATTATCCAGGAGGTATTTCTTCACACTCGGGCCAAACACTTCATTGAACCATTACTGGAAAATTTCCGGCATGACAAATGCCCTACTGTTAGCCCTCCACATCACACAATTTACTCTTGACAACACTGTTTTTCTTGAACACTCGGGAAGTTCCAGTGATACACCAATAAAGGCTTCACCTTGAAATCCCCACTAGCATTACCACACAAGAGAGTTAGCCTGTCTTTCATAGGCTTGTGTCCTGGGAGTGCCTTTTCCTCCTGCGTGAGGTAGGTCCTCTATGGTATTTTCTTCCAAAACAGGCCTGTTTTGTCACAATTGAACACTTGTTGGGGTTGGAATTTTTCAGCCTCTACATAACCTTTGAATTCCCGCAAGAATTTTTCAGCTGCTTGTTTGTCTGAACTGGCACCCTCTCCATGCCTTACAACACTGTGTATGCCACTTCGCTTCTTGAATTTTTCGAACCAGCCTTTGCTGGCCTTAAATTCACCAACATCAGCACTCGTTTCAGGCAGTTTCTTTATGAGATCATCATGCAACTGCCTTGCCTTTTCACAAATTATCGACTGCACAACACTATTTCCTGCTAACTCTTTCTCTGATCCACACCAACAACAATTTCTCCATTTCTTCAATTGTTTGGGATCTCCGTTTGGTTATCACATTCACCCCTTTCGCAACATCAGCTTCCATGATTTCTTTTCTCTTTGCCACAATGGAGCTGATGGTTGATGGCGCCTTCCTGTACATCCTGCCGAGTTTGGCAATGCGTATGCCACTATCATATATTTGAACAATTTCTTTTTTCATTTCTATTGTGTTCCTCACATTATTTACCAAAGGACTAGCACTAGGAGCTTTCTTTGGGGCCATGGTGGCTTATTTAGCAGTCATGCACAATAAACAAGTGCCAAAAACAATGGATTATGAAATGTTTCATACAACCTCGCAAGATATGCTCTCTCACCGGGAAACGTGACACTGCCTGAGAATGTGTGTGGGAGGCGGCTTTGTCTGCACGTTGGGCACTGGACAGGTTCTGTACCATCGATAAAAACAGAGGAAATCGACAAAAACAGAACCAAAATATTGACGAAAGAAAGTCAGCAAAAACGGAAATCGGCGATAACGGAGATCGACAAAAAGGGAGGGTCCACTGTGTGGGTAATTCTGCATTATGGTGGAGTACAGATGTCAGGTGGAAGAAACATGAAGGTTAGGCTTATATGCTAAAAGATATGAATTAGAGTAGGTGCAACAGTTAAGTTTCAGTTAAGCAATCAGCACTGAAGGCCAGGCTATTCAAGAGTGGATCAAGGTACTGAAGATGGTGAAAGTGAATTATAATGTACATGCATTTTTGATAAACAGGACACTCAAAAAAGTGTTTGAGTGTAAATAAGACCTTACAATTAGAGCATAAGAATACTGGGTGTCTACATAACCTTCTTACAGTTTTAAAGAGTAATTTTTTCTGAATCAAATAAGACTAAAATTAGTGAAATCTAATAAAAATTTTATTGACTCTTCCTCTTGCTTCGGCTCACCTGACTGCAGTATATAAGCCACTTCTCTGACTATATGCTGTACTTCCTTCAAGACATATAGACTGAACACATCAGTTCAAGGCTGAAGGACTGATTACCTCAAACTCCTAGTCTCTTTACACCGTTCATCTTTGTACCAGACTGATGAAGCCACTGTGTGGCAAAAGGTTTCCTCAATAAAGATTCCCACATGTTGCATGAGTGTCTCATTCTTCAACTTGTCGGTTTTGTAAAGCATTTATCGCATGTCAGACACTGCAACATCATGGGATCTTGATACAAGGAATCCTTCGACACTTGTCCACCTTTGGACAAAGACCTACTTATACTAGTGGATGGTGCCATTGTGGCTCCTCCTCCTGCTTTGAATCTCCTGACTACAGTATATAAGCCATTTTCCAACTATATGCTGTAAACATTGGATTGAACTTTGTATAGAAAGGGGTTTAGTTATAGGTAATACATATTTTAAGAAAAAGAGGATAAATAAGTATACAAGATATGATGTAGGGCGAAATGACAGTAGTTTGTTGGATTATGTATTGGTAGATAAAAGACTGTTGAGTAGACTTCAGGATGTACATGTTTATAGAGGGGCCACAGATATATCAGATCACTTTCTAGTTGTAGCTACACTGAGAGTAAAAGGTAGATGGGATACAAGGAGAATAGAAGCATCAGGGAAGAGAGAGGTGAAGGTTTATCAACTAAAAGAGGAGGCAGTTAGGGTAAGATATAAACAGCTATTGGAGGATAGATGGGCTAATGAGAGCATAGGCAATGGGGTCGAAGAGGTATGGGGTAGGTTTAAAAATGTAGTGTTAGAGTGTTCAGCAGAAGTTTGTGGTTACAGGAAAGTGGGTGCAGGAGGGAAGAGGAGCAATTGGTGGAATGATGATGTAAAGAGAGTAGTAAGGGAGAAAAAGTTAGCATATGAGAAGTTTTTACAAAGCAGAAGTGATGCAAGGAGGGAAGAGTATATGGAGAAAAAGAGAGAGGTTAAGAGAGTGGTGAAGCAATGTAAAAAGAGAGCAAATGAGAGTGGGTGAGATGTTATCAACAAATTTTGTTGAAAATAAGAAAAAGTTTTGGAGTGAGATTAACAAGTTAAGGAAGCCTAGAGAACAAATGGATTTGTCAGTTAAAAATAGGAGAGGAGAGTTATTAAATGGAGAGTTAGAGGTATTGGGAAGATGGAGGGAATATTTTAAGGAATTGTTAAATGTTGATGAAGATAGGGAAGCTGTGATTTCGTGTATAGGGCAAGGAGGAATAACATCTTGCAGGAGTGAGGAAGAGCCAGTTGTGAGTGTGGAGGAAGTTTGTGAGGCAGTAGGTAAAATGAAAGGGGGTAAGGCAGCCGGGATTGACGGGATAAAGATAGAAATGTTAAAAGCAGGTGGGGATATAGTTTTGGAGTGGTTGGTGCAATTATTTAATAAATGTATGGAAGAGGGTAAGGTACCTAGGGATTGGCAGAGAGCATGCATAGTTCCTTTGTATAAAGGCAAAGGGGATAAAAGAGAGTGCAAAAATTATAGGGGGATAAGTCTGTTGAGTATACCTGGTAAAGTGTATGGTAGAGTTATTATTGAAAGAATTAAGAGTAAGACGGAGAATAGGATAGCAGATGAACAAGGAGGCTTTAGGAAAGGTAGGGGGTGTGTGGACCAGGTGTTTACAGTGAAACATATAAGTGAACAGTATTTAGATAAGGCTAAAGAGGTCTTTGTGGCATTTATGGATTTGGAAAAGGCGTATGACAGGGTGGATAGGGGGGCAATGTGGCAGATGTTGCAGGTGTATGGTGTAGGAGGTAGGTTACTGAAAGCAGTGAAGAGTTTTTATGAGGATAGTGAGGCTCAAGTTAGAGTATGTAGGAAAGAGGGAAATTATTTCCCAGTAAAAGTAGGCCTTAGACAAGGATGTGTGATGTCACCGTGGTTGTTTAATATATTTATAGATGGGGTTGTAAGAGAAGTGAATGCGAGGGTCTTGGCAAGAGGCGTGGAGTTAAAAGATAAAGAATCACACACAAAGTGGGAGTTGTCACAGTTGCTCTTTGCTGATGACACTGTGCTCTTGGGAGATTCTGTAGAGAAGTTGCAGAGATTGGTGGATGAATTTGGTAGGGTGTGCAAAAGAAGAAAATTAAAGGTGAATACAGGAAAGAGTAAGGTTATGAGGATAACAAAAAGATTAGGTGATGAAAGATTGGATATCAGATTGGAGGGAGAGAGTATGGAGGAGGTGAATGTATTCAGATATTTGGGAGTGGACGTGTCAGCGGATGGGTCTATGAAAGATGAAG
The DNA here is from genome assembly GCF_038502225.1 of Cherax quadricarinatus. Taxonomy (NCBI): domain Eukaryota; kingdom Metazoa; phylum Arthropoda; class Malacostraca; order Decapoda; family Parastacidae; genus Cherax; species Cherax quadricarinatus. The sequence continues at coordinate 25,643,749 of NC_091310.1, read as the reverse complement.
TGAATCATAGAATTGATGAGGGGAAAAGGGTGAGTGGTGCACTTAGGAGTCTGTGGAGACAAAGAACTTTGTCCTTGGAGGCAAAGAGGGGAATGTATGAGAGTATAGTTTTACCAATGCTCTTATATGGGTGTGAAGCATGGGTGATGAATGTTGCAGCGAGGAGAAGGCTGGAGGCAGTGGAGATATCATGTCTGAGGGCAATGTGTGGTGTGAATATAATGCAGAGAATTCGTACTTTGGAAGTTAGGAGGAGGTGCGGGATTACCAAAACTGTTGTGCAGAGGGCTGAGGAAAGGTTGTTGAGGTGGTTCGGACATGTAGAGAGAATGGAGCGAAACAGAATGACTTCAAGAGTGTATCAGTCTGTAGTGGAAGGAAGGCGGGGTAGGGGTCGGCCTAGGAAAGGTTGGAGGGAGGGGGTAAAGGAGGTTTTGTGTGCGAGGGGCTTGGACTTCCAGCAGGCATGCGTGAGCGTGTTTGATAGGAGTGAATGGAGACAAATGGTTTATAATACTTGACGTGCTGTTGGAGTGTGAGCAAAGTAACATTTATGAAGGGGTTCAGGGAAACCGGCAGGCCGGACTTGAGTCCTGGAGATGGGAAGTACAGTGCCTGCACTCTGAAGGAGGGGTGTAAATGTTGCAGTTTAAAAACTGTAGTGTAAAGCACCCTTCTGGCAAGACAGTGATGGAGTGAATGATGGTGAAAGTTTTTCTTTTTCGGGCCAGCCTGCCTTGGTGGGAATCGGCCAGTGAGATAATAAAAAAAAAATAAAAATAATAACCATGATTTTTATAGAGGTGGACTGGTAAGCCAGTGGAAGCTCCAGCTATGGGTTATTGTATGACTAAGACACGCATCAGGAAACGCTTGTCTTGTTTCCTGACAAACATTATACCAAATGCTGTGCTTTCTTCAAAATTGATGAACTGAATACATCAATTCCAGGCTAAGGGACTGATTACTTTAAACTCCTCCTCTCTTTACACTGTTCTTCTTTGTATTGGACTGATGAAGCCACTATGTGGCAAAATGTTTCCTCAGTAGAGTGTCCCATATGTTGCATAAGTGTCTCATTCTTCAACTTGTGGGTTTTATAAACAATTTATCACATGTCACTATCTGCTGGAATGGGTATTTTGGGGTCGGGAGGGAATGTGGAGTTTACGAGTCTAATCCTAATTCTTACTCTATATTGGGACAGGATTATGGAGCAGTACATTTTAATACACATTATTGCATATTGATGTAAAAGTTAGATAATTAAGTGACTAACATTAATTAGATCGATAATAGTGAGGTAGTACAAAACATATATGTAACAATATTACAATTGGTAAATATAGTACAGTGGAACCTCAAAAATCGAACTTAATCCATTCCAGGAGCTAGTTTTAAATTCGAAAAGTCTGAAATTCGAAGCAATATTTCCCATAAGAAATAATGGAAATACAATTAATCCGTTCCAGAAACCCAAAAATATTCACACAAAAAGTACATTTTATAGAGATTAATTACAGTTTTACGTACAACAAATACTTTAGTTTTTAATTATGTATAGTAATACATATAAAATAACATTTTTACTTACCTTTATTGAAGATTGGTGATGGCATCTGGAAGATAGGGAGGAGGAGAGAGGGAGTTGGGGTTAGTGTTTGGAAGGAGAATCCCCCTCCATGAGGACTGCAGGTAAAGCCCTCTCTGGGGTTACTTCCCTTCTCTGTCTTTTAATGCCACTAGGACCAGCTTGAGAGTCACTGGACCCCTGAGTATTTCTAGCAAACTTAGGACTAACTTAAGATTAATTAGGCAATAACTATATTAGGAATTTTATGCTTAGAGTCGTTTGGGTGAGTGTAAGTGTAAAATAGGGATACAAAAAAGAGAATAGGAAGTTGTCACATAGTTGATGATGGGGTGTGTTAGTGAGATAAGAGTGTTTTTTAATGGTTGTTTTGAAATTGGTGGTTGAGTCTGCAGTTCTAGAGTTTTTGGGCAGGGAGTTCCAGATTTTAGGCCCTTTTATATACATTGAGTTTTTAAAGAGATTTAGCCAGACACGAGGAATGTCATAGAGATTTTTGTGTCTGGTATTGTGTCTATGGGTCATATTATGAAATATTATTATGGGAGTAAATCACTTGCAGGAGGTTTACAGGACATCACCTGAATTATTACCTGCAAGTTATCTGGGTGAGGTAAGTGGGACTTAGTCACAATAGGTTACTGAACTGCAACTCCTTCAACTGCCCACTTCACCACTCACAAAATGCTAGACCTGACATTAAATTAAGTAGGTTGGTAGACAGCAACCACCCAGGGAGGTACTACTGTCCTGCCGAGTGTAAAACGAAAGCCTGAATTGTTTTACATGATGGTAGGATTGCTGGTGTCTTTTGTCTGTCTCATAAATATGCAAGATTACAGGTACGTCTTGCTACTTCTACTTACACTTAGGTCACACTACACATACATGTACACGTTTATTTATACACACTCATCTGAGTTTTCTTTGATTTTATCTTAATAATTCTTGGTCTTATTACTTTTCCTTTTATATCCATGGGGAAGTGGAATAAGAATCTTTCCTCCGTAAGCCATGCATGTTGTAAAAGTCGACTAAAATGCCGGGAACAATGGGCTAGTAACCCCTTTTCCTGTAAAGATTACTAAAAAGAATAAGAAGAAGAAAATTGTCAAAGTGGGAAGTCTGAATGTGCGTGGATGTTGTGCAAATGATAAGAAAGAGATGATTGTGGATGTTATGAATGAGAAGAAACTGGATGTCCTGGCTTTAAGTGAAACAAAGCTGAAGGGGGTGGGAGAGTTTCAATGGAGAGGAATAAATGGGATTAGGTCAGGGGTTTCAAATAGAGTTAGAGCTAAAGAAGGAGTAGCAATAATGTTGAAGGATAAGCTATGGCAGGAAAAGAGGGACTACAAATGTATAAATTCAAGGATTATGTGGAGTAAAATAAAGATTGGATGTGAAAAGTGGGTTATAGTAAGCGTGTATGCACCTGGAGAAGAGAGAAGTGTAGAGGAGAGAGAGAGATTCTGGGAAATGTTGAGTGAATGCGTGGGGAGTTTTGAATCAAGTGTGAAAGTAATGGTGGTTGGGGATTTAAATGCTAAAGTGGGTAAAAATGTTATGGAGGGAGTAGTAGGTAAATTTGGGGTGCCAGGGGTAAATGTAAATGGGGAGCCTTTAATTGAGCTATGTGTAGAAAGAAATTTGGTAATAAGTAATACATATTTTATGAAAAAGAGGATAAATAAATATACAAGGTATGATGTAGCACGTAATGAAAGTAGTTTGTTAGATTATGTATTGGTGGATAAAAGGTTGATGGGTAGGCTCCAGGATGTACATGTTTATAGAGGGGCAACTGATATATCGGATCGTTATTTAGTTGTAGCTACAGTTAGAGTAAGAGGTAGATGGGAAAAGAGGAAGGTGGGAACAACAAGTAAGAGGGAGGTGAAAGTGTATAAACTAAGGGAGGAGGAAGTTCGGGCGAGATATAAGCGACTACTGGCAGAAAGGTGGACTAGTGCAAAGATGAGTAGTGGTGGGGGGGGGGGGGGATTGAAGAGGGTTGGAATAGTTTTAAAAATGCAGTATTAGAATGTGGGGCAGAAGTTTGTGGTTATAGGAGGGTGGGGGCAGGAGGAAAGAGGAGTGATTGGTGGAATGATGAAGTAAAGGGTGTGATAAAAGAGAAAAAGGTAGCTTACGAGAGGTTTTTACAAAGCAGAAGTGTTATAAGAAGAGCAGAGTATATGGAGAGTAAAAGAAAGGTGAAGAGAGTGGTGAGAGAGTGCAAAAGGAGAGCAGATGAAAGAGTGGGAGAGGCACTGTCAAGAAATTTTAATGAAAATAAGAAAAAATTTTGGAGCGAGTTAAACAAGTTAAGAAAGCCTAGGGAAAGTATGGATTTGTCCGTTAAAAACAGAGTAGGGGAGTTAGTAGATGGGGAGAGGGAGGTATTAGGTAGATGGCGAGAATATTTTGAGGAACTTTTAAATGTTGAGGAAGAAAGGGAGGCGGTAATTTCATGCACTGGCCAGGAAGGTATACCATCTTTTAGGAGTGAAGAAGAGCAGAATGTAAGTGTGGTGGAGGTACGCGAGGCATTACGTAGAATGAAAGGGGATAAAGTAGCTGGAACTGATGGGATCATGACAGAAATGTTAAAAGCAGGGGGGGATATAGTGCTGGAGTGGTTGGTACTTTTGTTTAATAAATGTATGAAAGGGAGGGAGGTACCTAGGGATTGGCAGAGAGCATGTATAGTCCCTTTATATAAAGGGGAAGGGGACAAAAGAGATTGTAAAAATTATAGAGGAATAAGTTTACTGAGTATACCAGGAAAAGTGTACGGTAGGGTTATAATTGAAAGAATTAGAGGTAAGACAGAATGTAGGATTGCGGATGAGCAGGGAGGCTTCAGAGTGGGTAGGGGATGTGTAGATCAAGTGTTTACATTGAAGCATATATGTGAACAGTATTTAGATAAAGGTAGGGAAGTTTTTATTGCATTTATGGATTTAGAAAAGGCATATGATAGAGTGGATAGAGGAGAAATGTGGCAGATGTTGCAAGTATATGGAATAGGTGGTAAGTTACTAAATGCTGTAAAGAGCTTTTATGAGGATAGTGAGGCTCAGGTTAGGGTGTGTAGAAGAGAGGGAGAATACTTCCCGGTAAAAGTAGGTCTTAGACAGGGATGTGTAATGTCACCATGGTTGTTTAATATATTTATAGATGGGGTTGTAAAAGAAGTAAATGCTAGGGTGTTCGGGAGAGGGGTGGGATTAAATTATGGGGAATCAAATTCAAAATGGGAATTGACACAGTTACTTTTTGCTGATGATACTGTGCTTATGGGAGATTCTAAAGAAAAATTGCAAAGGTTAGTGGATGAGTTTGAGAATGTGTGTAAAGGTAGAAAGTTGAAAGTGAACATAGAAAAGAGTAAGGTGATGAGGGAATCAAATGATTTAGATAAAGAAAAATTGGATATCAAATTGGGGAGGAGGAGTATGGAAGAAGTGAATGTTTTCAGATACTTGGGAGTTGATGTGTCGGCGGATGGATTTATGAAGGATGAGGTTAATCATAGAATTGATGAGGGAAAAAAGGTGAGCGGTGCATTGAGGTATATGTGGAGTCAAAAAATGTTATCTATGGAGGCAAAGAAGGGAATGTATGAAAGTATAGTAGTACCAACACTCTTATATGGATGTGAAGCTTGGGTGGTAAATGCAGCAGCGAGGAGACGGTTGGAGGCAGTGGAGATGTCCTGTCTAAGGGTAATGTGTGGTGTAAATATTATGCAGAAAATTCGGAGTGTGGAAATTAGGAGAAGGTGTGGAGTTAATAAAAGCATTAGTCAGAGGGCAGAAGAGGGGTTGTTGAGGTGGTTTGGTCATTTAGAGAGAATGGATCAAAGTAGAATGACATGGAAAGCATATAAATCTATAGGGGAAGGAAAGAGGGGTAGGGGTCGTCCTCGAAAGGGTTGGAAAGAGGGGGTAAAGGAGGTTTTGTGGGCGAGGGGCTTGGACTTCCAGCAAGCGTGCATGAGCGTGTTAGATAGGAGTGAATGGAGACGAATGATACTTGGGACCTGACGATCTGTTGGAGTGTGAGCAGGGTAATATTTAGTGAAGGGATTCAGGGAAACTGGTTATTTTCATATAGTCGGACTTGAGTCCTGGAAATGGGAAGTACAATGCCTGCACTTTAAAGGAGGGGTTTGGGATATTGGCAGTTTGGAGGGATATGTTGTGTATCTTTATACGTATATGCTTCTAAACTGTTGTATTCTGAGCACCTCTGCAAAAGCAGTGATAATGTGTGAGTGTGGTGAAAGTGTTGAATGATGATGAAATTATTTTTTTGGGGGGATTTTCTTTCTTTTTTGGGTCACCCTGCCTCGGTGGGAGACGACCGACTTGTTGAAAAAAAAAAAAACAAATATTAAAACCAGCTACTCTGGTAATTAAAGTTATGTGGACTGCATGTTATTTTGGTTTACTTGGTGGGTATACAAAAATATAATTATTATTACAATACATATAATACAATGGTGTTATTAGAAAAGAACTCTGTATTACCACTTATCATTTAATTTAGTAGATGGATACCACCACAACACCTGCCTAACACCTAGACACTACATTGGCCAGCTACATCTAAATGCAAGGACTAATGGTGTACTTCCCTGTGAGTGATGTCCACATCCCTTATTTTCCGCCATCTACATGCAATTCTTGAGGTCCTGCAAATTTCCTGTCCCAGTTCTTCAGCAGGGGACATTAACATGGGTTCCTATTACAAATTCAGGCCGAAACACCCCAATTTGGCCTCGGAAGAAGCCGATTAGCAGAAGTTGGTCCAGTGTTCACACATTAAATTCAATATATTGTCTCTTT
>NC_091310.1:25575207-25637202 GCF_038502225.1 Cherax quadricarinatus | reverse complement strand
CAACATTTAATGATACACCGAGCTCAGACAGCGTAAACAAACTGAACAGGTTGTGGACGATCACTCGGTCAGGCGAAATAGACGGTATTAATACGTGTCCAGTTTTAGTTCATTCATGTACATTCGTAAGAGTTTGTGAAACTTTTACCTTATAATATTTTTATTATTATTATAATAATTAAATCACGAAACAAATACTCTTACACTGTGTACAAGTTAGTACAGAATTATAGCTATAAAGTGAAGGCATACGAAAGGAATATTTTTCTACAGTTATCCCTAGTAACAGGTGACGGGCTAGAGAAAACGTAATTCTTCCGACACTTCTACAAACCATTTGGTAAACATCTCATATATATTTGTATAAATTTTTATACTGTGGGTGCATGTATCATGTTTGTGTGTTACATAATGTGTTTCTTATATAATTTTGAAAAAAATATCATAGATAGATTAAGGGAAATGTCTATATTAACGTAATATGCGACATTAATACGCCCAAGAGATTATTATTACTATTATTATTATTATTATTATTATTATTATTATTATTATTATTATTATTGCATCAAGAGTAGAGAGACTCTTAGTGATTTTAATGTGTACCTACATGCCAGCACAGTGTGTAAGTTTATTTAGGTACAGGTGTACGTACACAAGTTTAATTATCAAGTACAGTACATATAAAATATAAAATAACTTTAAAACACTTGAAATTTTGGAAAGTTTCCAGACATAATAAGGAGATGTGCTCAGGGAGAATGTAAACAAACTCGGTGGGCCGCTGTGACCGTATTAGAAAGACAGGTGGGGGGAGCCGTATAGCGAGTTTTGGTCATAATTTGAAATGTCTGTATTAGCGGAACGCCGTAAAGCATACGCCGTAAAGCGGGGGCCCTCCTGTATATATATATATATATATATATATATATATATATATATATATATATATATATATATATATATATATATATATATATATATATATATATATATATTATATTATATAATAGATATATAATATATATATATATTATATATAATATACAGTGGACCCCCGCTTAACGATCACCTCCAAATGCGACCAATTATGTAAGTGTATTTATATAAGTGCGTTTGTACGTGTATGTTTGGGGGTCTGAAATGGACTAATCTACTTCACAATATTCCTTATGGGAAAAAATTCGGTCAGTACTGGCACCTGAACATACTACTGGAATGAAAAAAGTTCGTTAACCGGGGGTCCACTGTATATATATATATATATATATATATATATATGTGTGTGTGTGTGTGTGTGTGTGTGTGTGTGTAAGATAAGATAAGATTTCATTCGGATTTTTAACCCCGGAGGGTTAGCCACCCAGGATAACCAAAGAAAGTCAGTGCGTCATCGTGGACTGTCTAACTTATTTCCATTGGGGTCCTTAATCTTGTCCCCCAGGATGCGACCCACACCAGTCGACTAACACCCAGGTACCTATTTGCTGCTAGGTGAACAGGACAACAGGTGTAAGGAAACGTGTCGAAATGTTTCCACCCGCCGGGAATCGGTGTGTGTATGTGTGTGTGTGTATGTGTTTGCATTAATATCACTGATAGACCAGTTAAGGGAAAGGGAGATTGTTATTCTTAAGAAATTTTTAATATAGGTGAAGTTCAAACATTGCTTGTAGATGAAAGCAAGTTTAAATTATTAAAGGTTGCTTCAACTGGCGATATAAAATTAAACGATAAGCTAATAGAGTTCTTCATGTATTAAAAAATGTCAGAAAAATTTATGTTGCTGAGGTTGATAATGCGTATATTTATGGTGATTCTATTATGAGCATTTTTTCTCATGATATACGTATAATGGGAATTCCAATTCGTCCCAGCCACTGAGACTTTCAGCTTTATTCTGACTAAATTTCTGGTACCTGAGATACAGTGATTGACAATATAAATGAGTTAACAAAAGCATAAGACTACTGTTTTTCTGCTGAAGAAAGAAAATATAAAAAAATATATGTTTCCTGATGGTAATTTGGTTTAAATTAGTGCTGTTGATAACGCAATGCTACAGTATGTCGATGGCTATAGTCACTGGTTAATAGAAGTTTATCTTTTGCTCCTGCTCTGTGTAAAGAAGCTGACGTAATGACTTTAATTACTTTTATTAATGTTATTTTATTTCTTGCACTCTGGGTATTTATGTTATAAATTTCAAGGTTTATGCCTCGCTTTTCTTCCCTAACTGATTTTGTTTGTAGACCAATTTTCGTGCTTTTACCAGCAACTATTTATGAGGTATCATGTTTTATGAGCATTTGCCAAAGTATCTGGGCAATTTTTATCTCCGATGCCACAACCTGGTCAGTACGACTGTGTTGCCACAACCTGGCCAGTACGACTGTGTGCTGCCACAACCTGGTCAGTACGACTGTGTGCTGCCACAACCTGGTCAGTACGACTGCCTGTTGCCACAACCTGGTCAGCACGACTGTGTGCTGCCACAACCTGGTCAGTACGACTGTGTGCTGCCACAACCTGGCCAGTACGACTGTGTGTTGCCACAACCTGGCCAGTACGACTGTGTGTTGCCACAACCTGGCCAGTACGACTGTGTGTTGCCACAACCTGGCCAGTACGACTGTGTGTTGCCACAACCTGGCCAGTACGACTGTGTTGCCACAACCTGGCCAGTACGACTGTGTGTTGCCACAACCTGGCCAGTACGACTGTGTGTTGCCACAACCTGGCCAGTACGACTGTGTGTTGCCACAACCTGGCCAGTACGACTGTGTGTTGCCACAACCTGGCCAGTACGACTGTGTGTTGCCACAACCTGGCCAGTACGACTGTGTTGCCACAACCTGGCTTGTACGTCTCAGTGTTGCCACAACCTGGCCAATACGACTGTTACCACAACCTGGCCAGTACGGCTGTGTGTTGCCACAACCAGGCCAGTACGGCTGTGTGTTGTCACAACCTGGCCAGTACGACTGTGTTGCCACAACCTGGCCAATACGACTGTGTTGCCACAACCTGGCCAGCACGACTGTGTTGCCACAACCTGGCCAGTACGACTGTGTTGCCACAACCTGGCCAGTACGACTGTGTTGCCACAACCTGGCCAGTACGACTGTGTGTTGCCACAACCTGGCCAGTACGACTGTGTTGCCACAACCTGGCCAGTACGACTGTGTGTTGCCACAACCTGGCCAGTACGACTGTGTGTTGCCACAACCTGGCCAGTACGACTGTGTGTGCCACAACCTGGCCAGTACGACTGTGTGTTGCCACAACCTGGCCAGTACGACTGTGTGTTGCCACAACCTGGCCAGTACGACTGTGTGTTGCCACAACCTGGCCAGTACGACTGTGTGTTGCCACAACCTGGCCAGTACGACTGTGTGTTGCCACAACCTGGCCAGTACGACTGTGTGTTGCCACAACCTGGCCAGTACGACTGTGTGTTGCCACAACCTGGCCAGTACGACTGTGTGTTGCCACAACCTGGCCAGTACGACTGTGTGTTGCCACAACCTGGCCAGTACGACTGTGTTGCCACAACCTGGCCAGTACGACTGTGTGTACAACTGTGTGTGGTGCCACAACCTGGCCAGTACGACTGTGTGTTGCCACAACCTGGCCAGTACGACTGTGTGTTGCCACAACCTGGCCAGTACGACTGTGTGTTGCCACAACCTGGCCAGTACGACTGTGTTGCCACAACCTGGCCAGTACGACTGTGTGTTGCCACAACCTGGCCAGTACGACTGTGTGTTGCCACAACCTGGCCAGTACGACTGTGTGTTGCCACAACCTGGCCAGTACGACTGTGTGTTGCCACAACCTGGCCAGTACGACTGTGTTGCCACAACCTGGCCAGTACGACTGTGTGTTGCCACAACCTGGCCAGTACGACTGTGTTGCCACAACCTGGCCAGTACGACTGTGTGTTGCCACAACCTGGCCAGTACGACTGTGTTGCCACAACCTGGCCAGTACGACTGTGTTGCCACAACCTGGCCAGTACGACTGTGTTGCCACAACCTGGCCAGTACGACTGTGTTGCCACAACCTGGCCAGTACGACTGTGTTGCCACAACCTGGCCAGTACGACTGTGTGTTGCCACAACCTGGCCAGTACGACTGTGTGTTGCCACAACCTGGCCAGTACGACTGTGTGTTGCCACAACCTGGCCAGTACGACTGTGTTGCCACAACCTGGCCAGTACGACTGTGTTGCCACAACCTGGCCAGTACGACTGTGTTGCCACAACCTGGCCAGTACGACTGTGTTGCCACAACCTGGCCAGTACGACTGTGTGTGCCACAACCTGGCCAGTACGACTGTGTTTGCCACAACCTGGCCAGTACGACTGTGTGTTGCCACAACCTGGCCAGTACGACTGTGTGTTGTGTTGTGATGTGTATAAAGTCGGTCTGATACACCAGAGTTAATAACACTGTATGTAACATGTTTGGTAAATATCTGATTAAAGACTTATTAGCAAGATTCCTTTCTTACGATTCTGTTGCTAGGATTCAAGTCAGCTGGTATTATACGTCTGCATGATGGTGGTGTCTCCACCGAGTTTATCCTTTCAGTGACTTATTTTTTAAGTTTCTTCCTGATGGGAAAGAGAATTTTGTCTCTTTTTGTCACATCACAGATATAATCGGTGCAGATGTTTCCTCTAGAAAATTAATGATGGATGATTTATATGAGCGAACACAGTAGAGGGTGACCATTGTCATTCCATGACTGTGTTCTCTTCCTCAGAAACACAGTACTTGATGAAAAGAAACCTCACAAACTTCAAATACAACGACTAATACATTCCAAGAAGTAAGGAATGGCACCAAGCCCAGGAGCTTGATACCAACTGCTAATATAATGGTGACCAACAGAAAATTCGGTGTGCTGGACAAACTAGAGCTGGAAAAAAAATATTATATACTTAAAACTAGGAAACACAGAACTATATGTGTCTCCTGGATCTTCTACATTGTGTTAACGTCTCCTCGCAGCTCATAACTCTTAACTCTGGAACAAGCACCGCACTTTCTCTAATACGTTAACATGTTCGTACAGGTGCGGGTTATATGCTGGTGCTGCATACTCCATAATAGACAACACGTCTCTTACATATATTGAGCGGAATAATTCGATCGAGATTCTGGAAGGTTGATCACTTTGTGTCTTTCACTCTGAGGTTTGTGGCTGTGTCCCTGAAGTCTGTGTTCTGAGTACGGTAATCTTGCCTATTCTTCAATTTTCTTAACTTCGCCCTTTCAAGGAAACCAGCCCAAGGCCATGGAATATGACAGGGAAACCCATCCAGGGCGATGGAATATGACAGAAAAGCCCGACCAGGGCGATGGAATATGAGATGGAAAATAGTCCAGGGAGATGGAATATGAAAAGGAAAAATGATCAGAGATAGAATATGACAGGTAAACCCGTTCAGGGGGATGGAATATGATGGGGAAACCTGTCCAGGGCGATGGAATATGACAGGGAAGTTCGTACAGGACAATGGAATATGGAGAGAAGAACCCGTCTTTGCACGGGTTTGGAATATGAGAAGGAAATGGCGATGGAATATGATAAGGAAACCCGTCCAGGGCGATGGAATATGACAAGGAAACCCGTCCAGATTATGGAATATGACAAGGAAACCCATCCAGGGCGATGGAATATGACATGGAAACCCGTCCAGAGCGATGGAATATGACAAGGAAACCCGTCCAGAGCAATGGAATGTGACAAGGAAACCCATCCAGGGCGATGGACTATGACAGGGAAACCCGTCCAGGGCGATGGAATATGACAGGGAAACCCGCCAAAGGAGATGAAACATGACAGGGAAAAAAGACCAGATGGAATATAAAAGGGAAACCCATCCAGGGCAACAGAATATGACAGAGAAACTCGTTCAGAGTGATGAAATATGGCAGAGAAACCCGTCCAGGGAGATGAAAAATGACAGGGAAACCCTTCCAGGGCGATTGAAGATGACAACAAAACCCGTCCAGGTGATGGAATATGACAAGGAAACTCGTCCAGGACAATTGAAAAATGACAGGAACCCGTCTATGATGACGGAAAATGACAAAGAAACCTGTCCAGGGCGAGTAAATATGAGAGAGAAACAAGTTCAGAGTTATGGATTATGACAGAAAAACAGTCCATTGCGACGGAAAATGACAGGAAACCCATGAAGCTCGATGGAAAATGATAAGGACACCTGTCATCTCTCATGGAATATGACAAAGAAACCTCTCTAGGGCGAAGGAATGTGACACGGAAACACATCCAAGGCGATGGAGTAAAAGAGAAGAAATACGTCAAGGGCGACGTAAAATGACAAGAAAATCAGTCAAGGGAGATGGAATATGACAGAGAAACCTGTCCAGGCGGAGGATGATGACAGGGATACCCGTCCAGGGTGGTTGGTAATGACAGGGATACCCCTCCAGGGTGGTTGGTAATGACAGGGATACCCCTCCAGGGTGGTTGATAATGACAGGGATACCCATCCAGGGTAGTGAAGAATGACAGGGATACCCATCGAGGGTGGTGCATAATGACAGGGATACCCATTCAGGGTGGTGGATTATGACAGGGATACCCATTCAGTGTGGTGGATAATGACAGGGATACACGTCCAGTGTGGTGGATAATATCAAGGATACCTGTCCAGAGTGGTGGATAATGACAGGGATACCCTTCCCTGGTGGTGGATAATGACAGGGACACCCATCCAAGGAGGTGGATAATGACAAGGACACCCATCCAAGGAGGTGGATAATGACAGGGATACCCATCCAGGGCGGTGGGTAATGACAGGTATATCCGTCCAGGGTTGTGGATAATGACAGGGAAACCCGTCCAAGGAGATGGAATATGACATGGAAACCCGTCAAGGGAGATGGAATATGACAGACAAACCAGTCAAGGGCGATGCAATATGACAGAGAAACCATTTCAGGGCGATTGAATATGACAAGAAAACTCGTCCAGGGTGATGGAATATGAGAGGGAAACCCGTCTAGGACGATGGAATGTGACAGGGAAACAATTTCAGGGCAATGAAAAATGACAGAGAAGCCTGTCCAGGGTGGTGGAAAATAACCATAGATCTACGTTTGGAACACTAGCGGTGGAAACGTAGATCTACGTTTGGAACACTAGCGGTGGAAACGTAGATCTACGTTTGGAACACTAGCGGTGGAAATGTAGATCTACATCTGGACAGTTTAAGGGTTAAGCAAATTCTTTTGAGTGTATTAACTGAAGAATGCTTCTCTGGATCAGATTCCAACCCTAAATGCTGGTAAATCTTAACAGAAATATTTTTATACTAATGTTGGACTCTAGGGTGCCAGTTTGCTATTTTTTGCCAATTTTAAAATAAATCAAATCAAAATGAAATATTTTTTTTCTGTTAGTACTGTAAATAATTTTAAATAGAATTTAAATAAGAAAAACTATCTGGAAGAAGCAACATCTGCAGTTATTTTGTATTTCTGAGTTTAAACAAGGGATACCTTCTTTTTTTTTTCGGAACATTTTCAGCAACGTTGTGCAAGGTATAAAATACCGACAACATTTTCGTTCGCTTAGTCACAATTTTTCGTTCATTATGCGAGAACCCCTTATACAATGGGTTTCAAATTTTCGACTCTTGTTTAATGTACCTTGTGAAAGATTACTGGGACTATTTGCAGGTGTGAATGCCCTATTTACAATGCTTCAAATGCTATATTCTTAATTTTCTTTCCACGTTGTAGATGTAAACAGGATCCTTTGATCGGCTTCAAAATTTAATACTCGTGTTTGGTATATCCTATAGAATGTATAAATGTTATTTTTAATCTCAAATTGTAAATTATTTCAGTATTTTACCCTTCTGTATTGTTTAGCCTTGATACTAGTGAAAGATAAGATCTTGAGCCATTGTACCGGAGTTTTCATCCCCTTGCTTGGATCGAATTTTGAATGTTTCTCATTACATAGGCGCTATATGATCCCTACAGGTTTACCACATCCCTCCAGTTATAATATAACAATTGTGAACAGCACCAAACTTCATTCGTGATGCACAGAATGAAATGGATGAAATGATTCATGAGTTAATTCTATGTAGCCACAAATTTTGTTGGACTCTAACTGCAAAATGCTTCTCGTAATGAAGCTGGTAGAATTACCGACAATATGTAAAGTAAAAGGGCACAAGTGCAACTAATGTGACATTTTTGTGGCAACTTTTGCTCTCCAGGAGCTTTATCAAGCCGTTAGCTTGATAAAACTCCTGGAGAGCGAAATGTTGCCACAATAAAAATGTCACATTAGTTGCATTTGTGTTCTTTTACTTTATAAAATGCATCTCGTGGTCACATTAAACGTTTTTTGCTGATGTGTTTTTCTTCAGAAGAAACAATCTCTTGATGTTAGGTTGTGTAAGTTATTAAGTACCAATTTTATTAAATTGTTTTTGTGGAATAATTGGAGAATGCCAGGGCACTCAGTTCACACACACTGAGGCCCGGGATCGATCCCCCGGTACGACTGGAAAACATTAGGACGTGTTTCCATAAGATACCGGTTGTCTATGTTCACCCACCAGTAAAATGGGTACCAGGGTGTTAGTCGAAAGGTGTGGGTCGCATCATGGGATAAAACTGATCTAATTTGCCCGAAATACTCTGCATAATAAGGGACTCTCTATATAGTAGTATGTCATTAACTATTTCTTGATATGCAGTTAATAATTCTGGTGGCTTATTTAACATGTGAAATTGTGCCTTTAATTGGCCAAAAGCCATTTTATAATTTGTAGGCAGTTCCGGTTGATTCGTCTTCCACCGGAGTCACATGATCAGACGTAACGTTGTCCAGGTATTGTTCCATGGTAAAAGAATTATTTGGAATTCATTCATACCAATTTCGATGCTTTTCAGCTGTCATAATTTATGTACTAGTTCAACATGAACCTTTCTAAGGAATATTTAGACTGGGGCGCTATTTAACTAATATGACGCACAGTGACCACTTTTACTGACTAGTCTAGTCATTCATTATTAAAGCACGGAACCCTACCATACACAATATGGCCTCCCGCAGTTTTTAGGAGAGTGAAGCCACATTTTTTCAGCATACCCTTTACAAATGAGGCATAATAATCACTCCAAATTAAAATATTTATTGGCCCTACTGAATCATTAGCTACAGAGGAGGGTGCCAATTTTATACCATTCTGTGAAAACCGTCTAGTAGCTAAACTAAGCTCAATTGTAGAAATTCTCTCTGGTAGATTATCTACGAGAACCGTTCTGATACAGTTCCTCTCAGCACCCAGGCAGACATTAATAAACACTGTGCCGTATAACTGGGACTTTTGTCCGATAAAAATCCGGACAATTTCAGATTTTCAGGTGTACCATTTTGCACTGTCATAGCTTTAAAGCAATTATATTTTATATATGTGTGCCGGGATCCCTGATCCACCAAACACTTACATTTTTTATTTACACCTTTTATCCTGAATATTCACATTCACTACTGGGAAGGCTACTTCAGTAGTTCCATGATCATTCACATTCGCTGCTACTTTTACATCAGTAACAGCTGTGCCACGGTTATCATCATTATACACAGCCTTGCACATTAGAATATGGTGTCTTTCTGACACCTGTAAGAATGATTTAATTTAGCATAGCAATCCTTTGCATTATGATTGCTCAAACACCTGATACACCTGTTAAGTTCTTCCAGTTTATCCACCCTAACATTCCAGGAATCATATGCATTGCAATATCTTGAGGAATGAATACCTTACCAAAAAAGACAATCCCTTTTTTTTTGCTTAACTTTCTCATTAATACGAGGGCTACCCTTATTTACATACTGATTCCTCTTAATTTACTGTTGTTATCCTTTATTCCTAGTCCCTACCACTCGATATGGTCCAATGTTATTTTTATTATGGCATTAATTATAATTATTAGTGCATTTCTTCCCTTTATGGAAATTAACAGATACATCAGAGACATTATTTCTTTCCATTGTGGAAATTAACAGATGCATCAGAGTTGTGAAAATTTGTGTGGACTGCCTCCAAGTGAGTCGCCTACCCTGGCAAACTCTGTTGACACCGAGCTCTGAGGTGGGTACCTCAGCCTCACAAGTGGCTTATAGGACAGATTTTCACAAATGATTGTTGTTGCAAGAAACTCGCCTGCATGCACGTATAAAGGACTAACTTACTTGGTGTTGCAGCATATATCCTGATCTTCAACTTCCCTAAGCTTAGCCTTAGCCCCTTTGGACTTCCCCTCAGAAACCACGTGCAACCGGGAGCCTTAATTCCTGCAATATTCAATCATTATTAGTGACCTGCCTGCACCTCAGAAATTCCTATATCCAAGAGGGTGTGTATCCTCTAGTACAATTATGCAGACACGGACACTAGCTTCCAGACTGACGAGAGACACTGGTACTTACTGGGCATGCTCTGCCAGCTGCAACACAGGCCCACAGATCAAACTCACTCACAATTCTCCCCAGACACTGGCCAGAAATCTACGAGATAAAGTGGAGGTCTTGTCTTACTGTATGGGCCTGACGGAGGAGGTCATCTACAGTACGTCGAGGTGCCTCTACCAGATTTCCCCAGGTCTCAAATGTAAAGACACGTGGGGGGCGTCGTCTGCTGATCACGGCACGTCTTGTCCAGTTGGTGTCTGTCTTAAGAAGAACGAGCTGGTCTCTCTTCCAGACCCTCGTCTCTTCGTTCAAACTAGGGCTGCCAGTTCTCCCTAGCTAACTTATCCTAGTGTTTGCCTACATTATCGGCCTATTACTACCTATGTTAAGGTCTTAGGTCTACATTATTATTATCTACAGTTGCCTTAGTAATATACTATCAGTAAAACTACCTACTCCTTCCCTGAAGGGTAAATCTATAAATTAAATAAGCTTACCAACAATCCATGCCAACTCAAGAGAATGCTCTGTTTTGGGTGGGGTATAAAGGCCACCCAGCTCAGCTGTTCCATTACGGCCATGCTGGATCTGTCCTGTGGAACTTTAGGGACCAAATAAGTTTCCACAAGAGTCATTATTTGTTACCTCATTATAATTATTTGGTTGAATACTTTGCAATTGGAGAATTAGTTCTTGGATACCTACTTTTCTCTCTTCCAATGAGAAGTATCCTTTATGGCACTTATTAGATCACTCTACAGTCTTAATAGCCAATTTATGTTGCACAATAGCACTCAATATCCAATCTGATCGATTCAGATCATATCTGTCACATGAGGGTTTAAAAGTGCTTTCGATTTTGACTCTAAATTGCTGCAATTTTTTTATAATTGTGCTCTGGAGTTTTTAAATTAATGACAATAGTTACACGGTCCATCCTACTCTGCTGTAAATTACCATAGGTGACCTCAAACAGATCCACTTCTTCCGTGTAACTATTGTCAACATTTGTTGACAAATGACTCCTGGATTAAATGTAGGCCGACATAATTCTGGGAGTTTGGCAAGAGATGTATTTACATTACAAGGCTAGATAACTGCATTATTTATGCTCTTAATTTATTTCAAGTCATAGCATTACAAAACAATATTTTCACTTTATGGGCCCGGTGGCCTGGTGGCTAAAGCTCTCGCTTCACACACGGAGGGCCCGGGTTCGATTCCCGGCGGATGGAAACATTCGACACGTTTCCTTACACCTGTTGTCCTGTTCACCTAGCAGCAAATAGGTACCTGGGTGTTAGTCGACTGGTGTGGGTCGCATCCTGGGGGACAAGATTAAGGACCCCAATGGAAATAAGTTAGACAGTCCTCGATGACGCACTGACTTTCTTGGGTTATCCTGGGTGGCTAACCCTCCGGGGTTAAAAATCCGAACGAAATCTTATCTTATCTTATCTTATCCATATTATTGATTGATAAATAATTCCATTTCTTGTTCATCTGCACAGTTTTCCAGCAGGTCTTTATCTTCTTTATGCACTAATTTACATGATTCATATCTACCTTCTAGTGAGTCTAAATACAGTTGTAAATTAACACTGTTCACAGTTTCATCAGACATTAGTTATATGACCTTTGGTTATATGACCTTTCCATGTGCTCATTAACATTCGTATTGCTTTAATAATAATGGATTTACCAATTACATTTATTTGATTACAGTCCTCCATGGTAAATATATAGATTCGACCTTAAACACTTAATTAACATATGATTTAACATACAAATAATGCAGCGACACACTTTATAAAAGTAATTATTACAATATACCTTGAATCTATCCTTGGCAATTTTCTGACTTAGCATATTAATTATTATAGAACATTATTGGGTTTAGCAAATTAAATATGTATGATATTTGCAATCATAGCCTTATCTGGGCTTAGCAATTTCACAATTACAATATCATTTACACAATACACATTAATATTAAATTTATTATGAACAAAAATTACTTCTCTCTATTCAAGTCGCATTTACATATTTAATTTACTTGATTTTACTGATCATATCCGGTTCGAAGGACCAACAACTTGTGAGAAATTATGAGGAGGAATTTTTGCAAGTACAAACCATACCACGGGTGGGGATAGAACCCGCGATCAGAGAGTCTCACCCACATACAAGTATCACCAATATAAGTACCACCACTACAAGTATCACCTCTACAATTATCCCTATTACAAGTAGTGCCAGTTCTTCCAGTACTGTCATTACAAATACCACAACTACAAGTATCACCACTTCAAGTATCTGCACTATAAGAATCAGTATTTCCAATACCACCACTATGTCTCATCACTGCAAATATCACCACTTCCAGTACCACCACTACTAGTATCATATCTTCAAGTATCCCCAGTATAAGTATAACCATTTCAAACATCACTGTATCAATACAGTTATTATAAGTACTTTCAGTACCATCACTGCACGTATCATCACTACAAGTATCACTTCAAATATCACCACTAAAATTATCAATACTTCCAGTAGCCCCCCCTCCTTCAAGTATCACCACTATGAATATGTACCCTACAAATACTACCAATACAAGTATCACATGCAAAGTTATAAGTACTACAAGTACCACTACTTCCAGTGCCACTAATACACATATCACTACAAGTATCACAATGGCAAGTCTCAGTTCTTCCAGTACCACCACTACAAGTCTCAGTACATCCAATACCACCATTACAAGCAACATTACTACAACTACCAGTACTTCTAGTACCACTAATACAAACATCACCACTACAAATATCACCATTGCAAGGCTCACTACACTTATCACCACTACATGTTAGTACTTCCAGGACGATCACTGCTACAGCTTCTTTCCCTACAAATACCACATTTATAAGTATCACCAATACAAATATCGAAGTCACAAGTATCACAACTACAATAATATTTCCAGTACCACAACAAGTGTCATTACTACAAGTATCAGTACTTCCAGTACCTCCACTACAAGTATCTTTACTACAAGTATCAGTACCACCACTACAAGTATAACCACTATAATTATCACAACTACAAGTACTACTAGCACATCCAGTACTAATACTACAATTATCAGCAGTACAAATGCTGCCGCTACAAGTTCCACCACTACAAGTATCACAGCTTCAAATATCACCACTACAGGTACCACCACTACAAATATCACAACTTCAAGTATTACCACTAGGTTACCACCACTACATGCATCAAAGCTATAAGCTTCACTGCTACTGGTACCAGTACTTCCAGTACTATCCCTACGAATCACCACTACAAGTGTCACCACTAAAAATATCACCAATGCACGTAACAGTTCTTCAGGCATCAACACTACAAGGATCACCACTACAGTATCATCACTACAAATACCACCACTACTAGTAACACAATGCAAGATTATCACCACTAAAGGTATCACCACTATAAGTTTCAGTGTTTCCAGTATCACCATTACAGGTATCACCTCTTCAATTATAAACCATTACGGGTACAACCACTACAAGTATCAAATCTACAAGTTCCCCCCCCCCTAAAACATTAACCACTTCAAACATCAACACTACAAGCATCACCACTACAAATGTCACCACTACAACCACTACAAGTATATCATAACTTTTAGTGCCATCCCTACAGGTATCACCAAGTATCACTGCTACATGTATCAGTACTTCCAGTACCAACACTACAAGTATCACCAATTCAAGTATAACCACTACACGAATTACCCCTGATGATGATACATCACTAAAAGTATGAGGGCTACCAGTACCACCACTACAAGTATTATCACTACAAGTATCAACACTACAAGTATTATCACTATATATATATATATATATATATATATATATATATATATATATATATATATATATATATATATATATATATATATATATATATTAGTAGGTTGGTAGACAGCAACCACCCAGGGAAGTACTACCGTCCTGCCAGATGACTGTGAAACAGAAACCTGTAACTGTTTTGCATGATGGTAGGATTGCTGGTTTCTTTTTCTGTCTCATAAACACGCTAGATAACAGGGATATCTTGCTACTCCTACTTACACTTTGGTCACACTTCACAGACACGCACATGCATATATATATACATACATCTAGGTTTTTCTCCTTTTTCTAAATAGCTCTTGTTCTTCTTTATTTCTTCTATTGTCCATGGGGAAGTGGAAAAGAATCTTTCCTCCGTAAGCCATGCGTGTCGTATGAGGCGACTAAAATGCCGGGAGCAATGGGCTAGTAACCCCTTCTCCTGTAGACACTTACTAAAAAAGAGAAGAAGAAAAACTTTATAAAACTGGGATGCTTAAATGTGCGTGGATGTAGTGCGGATGACAAGAAACAGATGATTGCTGATGTTATGAATGAAAAGAAGTTGGATGTCCTGGCCCTAAGCGAAACAAAGCTGAAGGGGGTAGGAGAGTTTCAGTGGGGGGAAATAAATGGGATTAAATCTGGAGTATCTGAGAGAGTTAGAGCAAAGGAAGGGGTAGCAGTAATGTTAAATGATCAGTTATGGAAGGAGAAAAGAGAATATGAATGTGTAAATTCAAGAATTATGTGGATTAAAGTAAAGGTTGGATGCGAGAAGTGGGTCATAATAAGCGTGTATGCACCTGGAGAAGAGAGGAATGCAGAGGAGAGAGAGAGATTTTGGGAGATGTTAAGTGAATGTATAGGAGCCTTTGAACCAAGTGAGAGAGTAATTGTGGTAGGGGACCTGAATGCTAAAGTAGGAGAAACTTTTAGAGAGGGTGTGGTAGGTAAGTTTGGGGTGCCAGGTGTAAATGATAATGGGAGCCCTTTGATTGAACTTTGTATAGAAAGGGGTTTAGTTATAGGTAATACATATTTTAAGAAAAAGAGGATAAATAAGTATACAAGATATGATGTAGGGCGAAATGACAGTAGTTTGTTGGATTATGTATTGGTAGATAAAAGACTGTTGAGTAGACTTCAGGATGTACATGTTTATAGAGGGGCCACAGATATATCAGATCACTTTCTAGTTGTAGCTACACTGAGAGTAAAAGGTAGATGGGATACAAGGAGAATAGAAGCATCAGGGAAGAGAGAGGTGAAGGTTTATAAACTAAAAGAGGAGGCAGTTAGGGTAAGATATAAACAGCTATTGGAGGATAGATGGGCTAATGAGAGCATAGGCAATGGGGTCGAAGAGGTATGGGGTAGGTTTAAAAATGTAGTGTTAGAGTGTTCAGCAGAAGTTTGTGGTTACAGGAAAGTGGGTGCGGGAGGGAAGAGGAGCGATTGGTGGAATGATGATGTAAAGAGAGTAGTAAGGGAGAAAAAGTTAGCATATGAGAAGTTTTTACAAAGTAGAAGTGATGCAAGGAGGGAAGAGTATATGGAGAAAAAGAGAGAGGTTAAGAGAGTGGTGAAGCAATGTAAAAAGAGAGCAAATGAGAGAGTGGGTGAGATGTTATCAACAAATTTTGTTGAAAATAAGAAAAAGTTTTGGAGTGAGATTAACAAGTTAAGAAAGCCTAGAGAACAAATGGATTTGTCAGTTAAAAATAGGAGAGGAGAGTTATTAAATGGAGAGTTAGAGGTATTGGGAAGATGGAGGGAATATTTTGAGGAATTGTTAAATGTTGATGAAGATAGGGAAGCTGTGATTTCGTGTATAGGGCAAGGAGGAATAACATCTTGTAGGAGTGAGGAAGAGCCAGTTGTGAGTGTGGGGGAAGTTCGTGAGGCAGTAGGTAAAATGAAAGGGGGTAAGGCAGCCGGGATTGATGGGATAAAGATAGAAATGTTAAAAGCAGGTGGGGATATAGTTTTGGAGTGGTTGGTGCAATTATTTAATAAATGTATGGAAGAGGGTAAGGTACCTAGGGATTGGCAGAGAGCATGCATAGTTCCTTTGTATAAAGGCAAAGGGGATAAAAGAGAGTGCAAAAATTATAGGGGGATAAGTCTGCTGAGTATACCTGGTAAAGTGTATGGTAGAGTTATTATTGAAAGAATTAAGAGTAAGACGGAGAATAGGATAGCAGATGAACAAGGAGGCTTTAGGAAAGGTAGGGGGTGTGTGGACCAGGTGTTTACAGTGAAACATATAAGTGAACAGTATTTAGATAAGGCTAAAGAGGTCTTTGTGGCATTTATGGATTTGGAAAAGGCGTATGACAGGGTGGATAGGGGGGCAATGTGGCAGATGTTGCAAGTGTATGGTGTAGGAGGTAGGTTACTGAAAGCAGTGAAGAGTTTTTACGAGGATAGTGAGGCTCAAGTTAGAGTATGTAGGAAAGAGGGAAATTATTTCCCAGTAAAAGTAGGCCTTAGACAAGGATGTGTGATGTCACCGTGGTTGTTTAATATATTTATAGATGGGGTTGTAAGAGAAGTAAATGCGAGGGTCTTGACAAGAGGCGTGGAGTTAAAAGATAAAGAATCACACACAAAGTGGGAGTTGTCACAGCTGCTCTTTGCTGATGACACTGTGCTCTTGGGAGATTCTGAAGAGAAGTTGCAGAGATTGGTGGATGAATTTGGTAGGGTGTGCAAAAGAAGAAAATTAAAGGTGAATACAGGAAAGAGTAAGGTTATGAGGATAACAAAAAGATTAGGTGATGAAAGATTGAATATCAGATTGGAGGGAGAGAGTATGGAGGAGGTGAATGTATTCAGATATTTGGGAGTGGACGTGTCAGCGGATGGGTCTATGAAAGATGAGGTGAATCATAGAATTGATGAGGGAAAAAGAGTGAGTGGTGCACTTAGGAGTCTGTGGAGACAAAGAACTTTGTCCTTGGAGGCAAAGAGGGGAATGTATGAGAGTATAGTTTTACCAACGCTCTTATATGGGTGTGAAGCATGGGTGATGAATGTTGCAGCGAGGAGAAGGCTGGAGGCAGTGGAGATGTCATGTCTGAGGGCAATGTGTGGTGTGAATATAATGCAGAGAATTCGTAGTTTGGAAGTTAGGAGGAGGTGCGGGATTACCAAAACTGTTGTCCAGAGGGCTGAGGAAGGGTTGTTGAGGTGGTTCGGACATGTAGAGAGAATGGAGCGAAACAGAATGACTTCAAGAGTGTATCAGTCTGTAGTGGAAGGAAGGCGGGGTAGGGGTCGGCCTAGGAAAGGTTGGAGAGAGGGGGTAAAGGAGGTTTTGTGTGCGAGGGGCTTGGACTTCCAGCAGGTATGCATGAGCGTGTTTGATAGGAGTGAATGGAGACAAATGGTTTTTAATACTTGACGTGCTGTTGGAGTGTGAGCAAAGTAACATTTATGAAGGGGTTCAGGGAAACCGGCAGGCCGGACTTGAGTCCTGGAGATGGGAAGTACAGTGCCTGCACTCTGAAGGAGGGGTGTTAATGTTGCAGTTTAAAAACTGTAGTGTAAAGCACCCTTCTGGCAAGACAGTGATGGAGTGAATGATGGTGAAAGTTTTTCTTTTTCGGGCCACCCTGCCTTGGTGGGAATCGGCCAGTGTGATAATAAAAAAAAAAAATGCTGGGAGGCAGTTGAACTGTCTCGGGCCCCTGACACAAACTGTATATTGACAGCAGCTCTCAGCTATTTTGCCTGACATTATCTTCTGACAGTCAGACAAAACACCCAGAACTCACCACGTGGAGGTGGCTGCTCAGAGTTCCTTTTTTTTTTTTTTTTTTTTTTTTTTTGGGGTGTATATGTGTGTGTGTGTGTGTGTGTGTGTGTGTGTGTGTGTGTGTGTGTGTGTGTGTGTGTGTGTGTGTGTGTAGAGGCGTTGGTGGCTATTTACCGGTGTCCGTCACTCAGCACACTGATACTCTTGAAGCCACGTTACTCTGGTAAAATGACGAATTTACCGGTGTTTCTGTACTTTTCTGTCACAGTCGCTCCTCAATTCTTCTGTTTCTGTCTTGCCAATCGTTTTGGTTTCTTACGAGGACGTGCAAGATATTTTTTGAAATAAAGAACAAAATTTTGGTCTTTTAGGAAATTGATGCCTAGGTTGACATCGAAATTAATTGCTTTATGAAAGTCGGTACAGTGACTTGTCCAGCGGCGGTTGTTTATCAATATTGGAACTGGTCTGTTGGTGGTAATCAGCTCTTCCAACGATGTTCCAGTCCAAGTCTGAAACTCAACGGTTTCTTTTTGTGGTTCCAGCTGAGAAAGTTGGTCAGGACTAACGAAGTCAGGGTTCACACTCACCATAGTCTGCCCTGTGTCTAGAAGGGCTTCTGTTTTGTGACCAAAGACTTCGCAGGGGATAGTGAGAAACTTGTTGAAATTGCCCTCTTCCCTTTTCACGTTGAAGTGGAGACAGCATCCTGACCGAGACAAGGTAAGTGCAGCATCATGTTGTCCTAGAAAGTCTCTACCGAGTACGTTTACGCCTCTATCGGAGACATGAAACTCATGGCGCATTACTGCGTTGGAGATCTTGATGTAAAGTTTTATTGTTCCAGTGAATTGGCATGTTTTCTTTAGAGTATCGACTATATTGGAAACATTGTTATAGTTGATAAATTCACTAAGCCCAGTATCATGGAGCATTTTATCGTCAATAGCGGATAAGTGTGATCCAGAATCAACGAGGAAGTCAACTTTCACAAGTCCGTTAACAGTTGCGGTGCAGTAGGGATGACCAAGGTCGGTCTCGGGGAGCACCAGAGAAATTCTCTTCATATCCATTTAGAAACAATTCGATCAATAGGTTACAAAAATAATTTTTACCTTTTAAATTTTTTATGCTATTTGACTGTTAAATAGTGAGGAATATTGATGGTGTAAGAGTTACAATATTGTATCAATAGATTCCAAGAACAATTCTCACCTTTTTAATCTTTTATGCTATTTGACTGTTAAATAGTGAGGAACGTTGATGGTGTAAGAGTTACAATACTGTATCAATAAATTCCAAGAACAATTCTCACCTTTTTAATCTTTTATGCTATTTGTCTGTTAAATAGTGAGGAACGTTGATGGTGTAAGTGAAGTGTAGTGAAAATGAAATGTGATAATGTAGTGAAGATGAACTGTGATGGTCTTAGTGATGTGTAGTGAAGATGAACTGTGATGGGTGTTAGTGATGTGTAGTGAAGATGAACTGTGATGGTGTTAGTGATGTGTAGTGAAGATGAACTGTGATGGTGTTAGTGATGTGTAGTGAAGATGAACTGTGATGGCATTAGTGATGTGTAGTGAAGATGAACTGTGATGGTGTTAGTGATGTGTAGTGAAGATGAACTGTGATGGTGTTAGTGATGTGTAGTGAAGATGAACTGTGATGGTGTTAGTGATGTGTAGTGAAGATGAACTGTGATGGTGTTAATGATGTGTAGTGAAGATGAACTGTGATGGTGTTAGTGATGTGTAGTGAAGATGAACTGTGATGGTGTTAGTGATGTGTAGTGAAGATGAACTGTGATGGCATTAGTGATGTGTAGTGAAGATGAACTGTGATGGTGTTAATGATGTGTAGTGAAGATGAACTGTGATGGTGTTAGTGATGACATAGTGAAGATGAACTGTGATGGTGTTAGTGATGTGTAGTGAAGATGAACTGTGATGGTGTTAGTGATATGTAGTGAAGATGAACTGTGATGGTGTTAGTGATGTGTAGTGAAGATGAACTGTGATGGTGTTAGTGATGTGTAGTGAAGATGGACTGTGATGGTGTTAGTGATGTGTAGTGAAGATAGATTCCGGTGGAGTCTATTCCTACTATTATAACTTTCCTCTAGATACCCAGGTATGCAAATAGTCTCGTCAATATTTCCCAGGATACATTACATCAACATTAAAACATAACTTAATCAAGTAAAACATTCGTTAATAATGATGAAAAATTTCTGAGAAAACAAATGAAAAAGTTGCTGAGAATGTGTCCCAAAATAGGAAAGTTGAGGTTAAAAATTAAAAAAAAAAAAAATTTTCTCCAGACACACATACAACAAATCACCACGAAAATATCTAAGACTGTAGGCATGGTATCAAAGATACGGTACTATGTTCCACAACCAGCTTTCTGGGCACTGTATCATTCATTCATCTACCCTTATCTCACATGTGGAATTTGTGCATGGGGATCAACAATATTAAATCACCTAAGACCACTAATAACCCAGCAAAAGGCAGCAGTCAGAATGATAACAAATTCCCACTCTTGACAGCATACTCCACCAATTTTCAAAAGTCTAAATCTGCTCACCATTAAGAACATCCATATTTATTCACGTGCCTAATACATACATACAACAATACACGCAAACATAAACCCTCCACTCAAACTTCTCCTCACCAACCTTAACAGGACACACGACCATAACACAAGACACAGATCTCATTTTGATGTACCCCGTGTCCATATCACACTGTGTAAAAACTCTATGCACATAAAGGGCCCCAAAATTTAGAATTCATTACCAGAAAATACTACAGTAACCCTGTCTGAAAATCAATTTAAGACTCTTCTCAAAAGCCGCTTAATCACCCTAGATTAAATACTCAATACTCAATATTTAACATTACCAATAAATCTACCAATTATCTAAATCTCAAAACTTCAAGACTAGATGACCAAATTCATACATTGACAAATTACCACACAGAAGTATACATACCTACCAAAAACAGTACTGACCTTCACCAAACTGGAGCATTCTCATATTGTAAACTACTTTTAGCAAATCACAATGTGAAGAGTTTTTACGAGGATAGTGAGGCTTAAGTTAGAGAATGTAGGAAAGAGGGAAATTATTTCCCAGTAAAAGTAGGCCTTAGACAAGGATGTGTGATGTCACCGTGGTTGTTTAATATATTTATAGATGGGGTTGTAAGAGAAGTAAATGCGAGGGTCTTGGCAAGAGGCGTGGAGTTAAAAGATAAAGAATCACACACAAAGTGGGAGTTGTCACAGCTGCTCTTTGCTGATGACACTGTGCTCTTGGGAGATTCTGAAGAGAAGTTGCAGAGATTGGTGGATGAATTTGGTAGGGTGTGCAAAAGAAGAAAATTAAAGGTGAATACAGGAAAGAGTAAGGTTATGAGGATAACAAAAAGATTAGGTGATGAAAGATTGAATATCAGGTTGGAGGGAGAGAGTATGGAGGAGGTGAATGTATTCAGATATTTGGGAGTGGACGTGTCAGCGGATGGGTCTATGAAAGATGAGGTGAATCATAGAACTGATGAGGGGAAAAGAGTGAGTGGTGCACTTAGGAGTCTGTGGAGACAAAGAACTTTGTCCTTGGAGGCAAAGAGGGGAATGTATGAGAGTATAGTTTTACCAACGCTCTTATATGGGTGTGAAGCATGGGTGATGAATGTTGCAGCGAGGAGAAGGCTGGAGGCAGTGGAGATGTCATGTCTGAGGGCAATGTGTGGTGTGAATATAATGCAGAGAATTCGTAGTTTGGAAGTTAGGAGGAGATGCGGGATTACCAAAACTGTTGTCCAGAGGGCTGAGGAAGGGTTGTTGAGGTGGTTCGGACATGTAGAGAGAATGGAGCGAAACAGAATGACTTCAAGAGTGTATCAGTCTGTAGCGGAAGGAAGGCGGGGTAGGGGTCGGCCTAGGAAAGGTTGGAGAGAGGGGGTAAAGGAGGTTTTGTGTGCGAGGGGCTTGGACTTCCAGCAGGCATGCGTGAGCGTGTTTGATAGGAGTGAATGGAGACAAATGCTTTTAATACTTGACGTGCTGTTGGAGTGTGAGCAAAGTAACATTTATGAAGGGGTTCAGGGAAACCGGCAGGCCAGACTTGAGTCCTGGAGATGGGAAGTACAGTGCCTGCACTCTGAAGGAGGGGTGTTAATGTTGCAGTTTAAAAACTGTAGTGTAAAGCACCCTTCTGGCAAGACAGTGATGGAGTGAATGATGGTGAAAGTTTTTCTTTTTCGGGCCACCCTGCCTTGGTGGGAATCGGCCAGTGTTTACCTGGAGTTTACCTGGAGAGAGTTCCGGGGGTCAACGCCCCCGCGGCCCGGTCTGTGACCAGGCCTCCTGGTGGATCAGAGCCTGATCAACCAGGCTGTTGCTGCGGGCTGCACGCAAACCAGCGTACGAGCCACAGCCCGGCTGATCAGGAACTGACTTTAGGTGCTTGTCCAGTGCCAGCTTGAAGACTGCCAGGGGTCTGTTGGTAATCCCCCTTATGTGTGCTGGGAGGCAGTTGAACAGTCTTGGGCCCCTGACACTTATTGTATGGTCTCTTAACGTGCTAGTGACACCCCTGCTTTTCATTGGGGGGATGGTGCATCGTCTGCCAAGTCTTTTGCTTTCGTAGTGAGTGATTTTCGTGTGCAAGTTCGGTACTAGTCCCTCTAGGATTTTCCAGGTGTATATAATCATGTATCTCTCCCTCCTGCGTTCCAGGGAATACAGGTTTAGGAACCTCAAGCGCTCCCAGTAATTGAGGTGTTTTATCTCCGTTATGCGCGCCGTGAAAGTTCTCTGTACATTTTCTAGGTCGGCAATTTCACCTGCCTTGAAAGGTGCTGTTAGTGTGCAGCAATATTCCAGCCTAGATAGAACAAGTGACCTGAAGAGTGTCATCATGGGCTTGGCCTCCCTAGTTTTGAAGGTTCTCATTATCCATCCTGTCATTTTTCTAGCAGATGCGATTGATACAATGTTATGGTCCTTGAAGGTGAGATCCTCCGACATAATCACTCCCAGGTCTTTGACGTTGGTGTTTCGCTCTATTTTGTGGCCAGAATTTGTTTTGTACTCTGATGAAGATTTAATTTCCTCATGTTTACCATATCTGAGTAATTGAAATTTCTCATCGTTGAACTTCATATTGTTTTCTGCAGCCCACTGAAAGATTTGGTTAATGTCCGCCTAGAGCCTTGCAGTGTCTGCAATGGAAGACACTGTCATACAGATTCGGTTGTCATCTGCAAAGGAAGACACGGTGCTGTGGCTGACATCCTTGTCTATGTCGGATATGATGATGAGGAACAAGGTGGGAGCGAGTACTGTGCCTTGTGGAACAGAGCTTTTCACCATAGCTGCCTCGGACTTTACTCTGTTGACGACTACTCTCTGTGTTCTGTTAGTGAGGAAATTATAGATCCATCGACCGACTTTTCCTGTTATTCCTTTAGCACGCATTTTGTGCGCTATTACGCCATGGTCACACTTGTCGAAGGCTTTTGCAAAGTCTGTATATATTACATCTGTATTCTTTTTGTCTTCTAGTGCATTTAGGACCTTGTCGTAGTGATCCAATAGTTGAGACAGACAGGAGCGACCTGTTCTAAACCCATGTTGCCCTGGGTTGTGTAACTGATGGGTTTCTAGATGGGTGGTGATCTTGCTTCTTAGGACCCTTTCAAAGATTTTTATGATATGGGATGTTAGTGCTATTGGTCTGTAGTTCTTTGCTGTTGCTTTACTGCCCCCTTTGTGGAGTGGGGCTATGTCTGTTGTTTTTAGTAACTGTGGGACGACCCCTGTGTCCATGCTCCCTCTCCATAGGATGGAAAAGGCTCGTGATAGGGGCTTCTTGCAGTTCTTGATGAACACAGAGTTCCATGAGTCTGGCCCTGGGGCAGAGTGCATGGGCATGTCATTTATCGCCTGTTCGAAGTCATTTGGCATCAGGATAACATCGGATAGGCTTGTGTTAATCAAATTTTGTGGCTCTCTCATAAAAAATTCATTTTGATCTTCGACTCTCAGTCTGGTTAGCGGCTTGCTAAAAACTGAGTCATATTGGGACTTGAGTAGCTCACTCATTTCCTTGCTGTCATCTGTGTAGGACCCATCTTGTTTAAGTAGGGGCCCAATACTGGACGTTGTTCTCGATTTTGATTTGGCATAGGAGAAGAAATACTTTGGGTTTCTTTCGATTTCATTTATGGCTTTTAGTTCTTCCCGCGATTCCTGACTCCTAAAGGATTCTTTTAGCTTAAGTTCGATGCTTGCTATTTCTCTGACCAGTGTCTCCCTACGCATTTCAGATATATTGACCTCTTTTAGCCGCTCTGTTATTCTTTATCGTTGCCTGTAAAGGGAGCGCCTGTCTCTTTCTATTTTACATCTACTCCTCCTTTTTCTTAGAGGAATAAGCCTTGTGCATACATCGAGTGCCACCGAGTTAATCTGTTCTAGGCATAAGTTGGGGTCTGTGTTGCTTAGTATATCTTCCCAGCTTATATAGGTTAGGACTTGGTTTACTTGGTCCCACTTTATGTTTTTGTTATTGAAGTTGAATTTGGTGAATGCTCCCTCGTGACTAGTCTCATTATGTCGGTCTGGGGCTCCACGCATACATGTCTGAACCTCAATTATGTTGTGATCTGAGTATATTGTTTTTGATATGGTGACATTTCTTATCAGATCATCATTGTTAGTGAAGATGAGGTCTAGTGTAGATAATAGTGTGATAATAAAATAAAAATAATTTCAATATTTACTTTTGAACCTATTGTTCATTGTCGACAGGAATATAATTGAATCATGTTTCATAAAAAGCATTTTAGAATATATGAATATATCCTTTAGTTTATATAAATTAGTAGTGTTAAGTAGTCAGTAAGCCATTAAATTAAGTCAGCCTATAATGCCTAGGTATAATAGA
The DNA here is from genome assembly GCF_038502225.1 of Cherax quadricarinatus. Taxonomy (NCBI): domain Eukaryota; kingdom Metazoa; phylum Arthropoda; class Malacostraca; order Decapoda; family Parastacidae; genus Cherax; species Cherax quadricarinatus. Next base: position 25,612,090 of record NC_091310.1, on the reverse strand, counting down.
GGCTCTCTCTGCATTGCAACCCATTATTGTAAACACATAATCTCAATGTACTACTTGCAAAGAAATAAATGAATTTGAATTAAGTATAATTATCAGAGTATGTATATATAAAATATGAAATAACTTTTAAAAACACTAGAAATTTTGGAGTTTCCAGACGTAATGGAGAGATGTAATGCTTACAGAGCTCATGGAGAATGTAAACAAACTGGGTGAGGCACGGTGACCACATTTGAAAGTCAGGTGGGGGGGGAGCCGTATAGCAAGTCTTGGTCATAATTTGAAATGTCCATATTAGTGGAATGCCGTAAAGCGGGGCCCTACTGTATCACATTGGAGGGAGGTAATATAGAAGAAATGAATGTTTTCAGATATTTGGAGGTTGACTTGTCAGTGGATGGGTTTATGAAGGATGAAGTACACCATAGAATTGATGAAGGAAAAAAGGCGAGTTGTGTGTTGAGGTATCTGTGGAGACAAAAAGCGTTTTTCATGGAGGCAAAGAAGGGAATGTACAAGAGTATAGTGGTACCAACACACTCGCATGGGTGTGAAGCATGGGTTGTAAATGCTGCAGCAACGAAGCAACTGGAGGCAGTGGGAGATGTTGAGTTGAAGGGCAATGTGTGGGGTAAATATTATGCAGAGAATTCGTAGTGTGGAAATTAGGAGGTGTGGAGTTACTAAAAGTATTAGAGGGCTGTTGAGGTGGTTTGGTCATTTAGAGAGAATGGAACAAAGTATATAAATGTGTATAAATCTATTGGGGAAGGAAGGTGGGGTAGGGGTCATCCACAAAAAGGTTGGAGTGAGGGGGTAAAGGAGGTTTTGTGGACGAGTAGCTTGGACTTTCAGCAAGCGTGCGTGAGCGTGTTAGATAGGAGTGAATGGAGATGAATGGTTTTCGGGACCTGACAAGTTGTTGGAGTGTAAGCAGGGTGTAGAAGAGAGAGAGTTTGGGAAATGTTGAGTGAGTGTGTGGGGAGTTTTGAACCAAGTGTGAGAGTATGTGTAGTTGGGGATTTCACTGCTAAAGTGGGTAAAAATGTTGTGGAGGGAGTAGTAGGTAAATTTGGGGTGCCAGGGGTAAATGAAAATGGGGAGCTTTTAATTGAGCTATGTGTAGAAAGAGGTTTGGTAATACATATTTTTGGAAAGAAGATAAATAAGTATACAAGGTTTGATATTGCAGGTAATGAAAGTAGTTAGTTAGATTATGTATTGGTGGATAAAAGGTTGATGGGTAGGCTTCAGGATGTACATGTTGATAGAAGGGCAACTGATATATCGGATCATTATTTAGTTGTAGCTACAGTTAGAGTAAGAGGTAGATGGGATGAAAAGAAAATGGAAACAAGAAGTAACAGAGGTGAAAGTGTATAAACTGAGGAGGAAGTTAGGGTGAGATATAAGCAATTATTGGCAGAAAGGTCGGCTAGTGCAAGTATGAGTAGTTGGGGAGTTAAAGAGGGTTGGAATAGTTTTAAAAATGCAGTATTGGAATGTGGGGTGTAAGTTTGTAGCTATAGGAGGGTGGGTGCAGGAGGAAAGAGAAGTGATTGATAGAATGATGAAGTAAAGGGTGTGATAAAATAGAAAAAGGTAGCTTATAAGAGGTTTTTACAATGCAGAAGTGTTATAAGAAGAGCAGAGTATATGGAGAGTAAAAGAAAGGTGAAGAGAGTGGTGAGAGAGTGCAAAAGAAGAGCAGATGACAGAGTGGGAGAGGCACTGTCAAGAAATTTTACTGAAAAGGAGAAAATATTTTGGAGTGAGATAAACAAGTTAAGAAAGCCTGGGGAACAAGTGGATTTGTCAGCTAAAAACAGAGTAGGGGAGTTAGTAGATGGGGAGATGGATGTATTGGGTAGATGGCGAGATTTTGAGAAACTTTTAAATGTCGACGAAGAAAGGGAGGCGGTAATTTCATGCACTGGCCATGGAGGTATAACATCTTTCAGAAGTGAAGAAGAGCTGGATGTGAGTGTGGGGGAGGTGCGTGAGGCATTACTTAGAATGAAAGGGAGTAAAGCAGCAGGAACTGACCAGATCATGACAGAAATTTTAAAAGAAGGGGTGGGGGATAGTGTGTTGGAGTGGTTGGTATTTTTGTTTAATAAATGTATGGAAGAGGGGAAGGTACCTAGAGATTGGCAGAAAGCATGTATAGTTCCTTTATATAAAGGGAAGGGAGACAAGAGAGATTGTAAAAATTATAGGGGAATAAGTTTACTGAGTATACCAGGAAAAGTGTACGGTAGGGTTATTATTGAAAGAATCAGAGGTAAGACAGAGTAAGATTGCGGATGAGCAAGGAGGCTTTAGAGTGGGTAGGGGATGTGTAGATCAAGTGTTTACATTGAAGCATATATGTGAACAGTATTTAGATAAAGGTAGGGAAGTTTTCATTGCATTTATGGATTTAGAAAAGGCATATGATAGAGTGGATAGGGGAGCAATGTGGCAGATGTTGCAAGTATATGGAATAGGTGGTAAGTTACTAAATGCTGTAAAGAGTTTTTATGAGGATAGTGAGGCTCAGGTTAGGGTGTGTAGAAGAGAGGGAGACTACTTCCCAGTAAAAGTAGGTCTTAGACAGGGATGTGTAATGTCACCATGGTTGTTTAATATATTTATAGATGGGGTTGTAAAAGAAGTAAATGCTAGGGTGTTCGGGAGAGGGGTGGGATTAAATTATGGGGAATCAAATACAAAATGGGAGTTGACACAGTTACTTTTTGCTGATGATACTGTGCTTATGGGAGATTCTAAAGAAAAGTTGCAAAGGTTAGTGGACGAGTTTGGGAGTGTGTGTAAAGGTAGAAAGTTGAAAGTGAACATAGATAAGAGTAAGGTGATGAGGGTATCAAATGATTTAAAGAAAAACTGGACATCACATTGGAGAGAAGGAGAATGGAAGAAGTGAATGTTTTCAGATATTTGGGAGTCAATATGTCGGAGGATGGGTTTATGAAGGATGAGGTTAGCCATAGAATTGAAGAGGGAAAAAAGGTGAGTTGTGCATTGAGGTATATGTGGAGACAAAAACGTTATCAATGGAGGCAAAGAAGAGAATGTATGAAAGTAAAGTGGTACCAGCACTCTTATATTCAATTCAATTCAATCCAATTCAAGTTTATTCTCTATAATGGTTACAATGTGGGGTTTACAGGTTTTGGGTATTTTGTGGTTTACATGTTATAAAATACTAATTACAGAGGGGGCCACTAGGACACCTAGCATGGCTAGGCATTTCGGGCAGACTTAGATTAATTCTTAACATTAAATCCTTACAGATTATGGTATTAAGGCTAAGTGACTACATCATAATTTGTGAGTTTAGCAATGTGAATGCTTTTGTTTTGGCACAATACAAAGTGTCTATATTGGAGTATCATAGGCAAACTTATGACTAGTTAGGATTTATTATTTTAAGATTAAGATTAGTATTTCTGGGTTTATAGTCAGTGGGTGAGTGAGTGTAATTGTGAACCACCAGGTGGTTATCATGTAGTTAGTTGTCGGGGTGTATCAGGGAGATAAGATGTTTTCTAACTGTAGTTTTGAAAGTGATGAATGTGTCTGCAGTTCTAGAGTTTTCAGGTAGGGTGTTCCAGATTTTAGGTCCTTTGAAATACATTGAATTTTTGTAAAGGTTTAGTCGAACACGGGGAATGTCATAGAGATGTTTGTGTCTGGTGTTATGCCTGTGGATCCTGTCACAACTATCAAGAAAGCGTTTTAGGTCAAGGTTAATATTGGAATTTAAGGTCCTGTAGATATAGATTGCACAGTAGTAAGTGTGGATGTTCTGAACAGGGAGTAAGTTTAGATCAATGAAGAGTGGGGGGAAGGGGTGTGTTGCCAGGGATGGGATTTAGTGATTATTCTTACTGCGGCTTTTTGTTGGGTTATTATTGGCTTTAGGTGTGTTGCTGCAGTTGAACCCCAAGCACAGATAGCATAGGTGAGGTATGGATATATAAGTGAATGGTATAGTGTGAGAAGGGCAGTTTGCGGCACGTAGTATCGTATCTTGGAGAGGATCCCCACCGTTTTGGATACTTTTTTTGTTATGTGTTGGATATGGGTGCTGAAATTTAGGTTGTTGTCGAGGTATAGGCCAAGGAATTTGCCCTCATTATGTCTGGCAATTAGAGTGTTGTCGATCTTAATGTTAAGTTGCGCAACACCTGCTCTGCTACCAAACATAATATAGTAGGTTTTGCCAGTGTTAAGTGTAAGTTTATTGGCTGTCATCCAAGTCGATATTTTGAGCAGCTCCTCGTTAACAATGGTGTTGAGGGTGGCAAGATTAGGGTGGGAGATGACATAAGTCGTGTCGTCAGCAAAGAGAATGGGTTTCAGGTGTTGGGATATGTTTGGAAGATCATTGATGTAAATGAGGAAGAGCAGGGGTCCAAGGACACTTCCCTGCGGAACTCCAGTATCAAGTGGCCGTATTGATGAGGCTGTGTCTTTAATGGTGACATACTGATACCTATTAGAAAGGTAGGATTTAAAATATGCAAGCGCATGGCCTCTTATACCATAGTGGTCAAGTTTGTGGAGTAGGATGCCGTGGTCTACTGTGTCAAACGCTTTTCTTAGGTCAATAAAAATTCCTAGCGGATATTCCTTATTTTCCAATGCTGTGTAAAGCAGGTCTAGCATTTTTATAATTGCATCATTAGTGCTTTTATTTTTCCTGAATCCAAATTGGCAGGGGTTGAGTATGTTTTGTGACGTTATAAATGAATATAGTCTCCTGTGCACGAGTTTCTCGAAGATTTTGGATAGCAATGGTAAGTTTGATATTGGCCTATAGTTGTTTACATCTGTAGGGTCACCACCTTTATGTATTGGTGTAACCCTTGCTGTCTTGAGTAGTGTCGGGAAAGTGCTAGTTTCTAGTGACTTGTTAAAAAGTAATGTAATAGCATGCGAAAGGACATGGGCCGCTCGCTTGTACAATAATGGTGGGACGTGAGACAGATTCCCCGAGTTATTTTTAAGTGACTTCAGTGGACCCCCGCATAACGATATTAATCCGTTCCTGAGAGCTCATTGTTATGCGAAATTATCGTTATGCGAATGAATTTTCCCCATAAGAAATAATGGAAATCAAATTAATCCGTGCAAGACACCCCAAAGTATGAAAAAAAAAAATTTTTACCACATGAAATATTAATTTTAATACACACAAACTGAAAAAGGCATGCACAATTACATGACACTTACCTTTATTGAAGATCTGGTGATGATTGATGGGATGGGAGGAGGAGAGAGTCTTAGTGTTTAGAAGGGGAATCCCCTTCCATTAAGACTTGAGGTGTCAAGTCCTTTTCTGGGGTTACTTCCCTTCTTCTTTTAATGCCACTAGGACCAGCTTCAGAGTCACTGGACTTCTGTCGCACAACATATCTGTCCATAGTGGCCTGTACCTCTCGTTCCTTTATGACTTCCCTAAAGTGTTTCACAACATTGTCAGTGTAATAGTCACCAGCACGGCTTGCAATAGCTGTGTGAGGGTGATTTTCATCCATAAAGGTTTGCACTTTCAGCCACATTGCACAGATTTCCTTAATCTTTGTAGTAGGCAACTTCTTCAATTTCTCTCTCCCCTCCTCCGAACCAGTTTCCTCAGGTCTGGCCTCTTGCTGTTGAAGTTGATCTAGCAGCTCATCAGTGGTTAGTTCTTCATTGTCCTCCTCCACCAACTCTTCCACATCATCCCCACTAACCTCCAACCCCAAGGACTTTCCCAATGCCACAATGGATTCCTCAACTGGCATACTCCTCTCAGGGTTAGCCTGAAACCCTTCAAAATCCCTTTGGTCTACACATTCTGGCCACAGTTTCTTCCAAGCAGAGTTCAAGGTCCTCTTAGTCACTCCCTCCCAAGCCTTACCTATAAGGTTTACACAATTGAGGATATTAAAGTGCTCTCTCCAAAACTCTCTTAGAGTCAGTTGAGTTTCTGAGGTCACTACAAAGCACCTTTCAAACAGAGCTTTTGTGTACAGTTTTTTGAAGTTTGCAATAACCTGCTGGTCCATGGGCTGCAGGAGAGGAGTGGTATTAGGAGGCAAAAACTTCACCTTAATGAAGCTCATGTCCCCATAAAGTCGCTCTGCCACGTCTGTAGGATGACCAGGGGCATTGTCTAACACCAGGAGGCACTTAAGGTCTAATTTCTTTTCAGTTAGGTAATCTTTCACATTGGGGGCAAATGCATGGTGTAACCAGTCATAGAAAAAGTCCCTAGTGACCCATGCCTTACTGTTTGCCCTCCACAGCACACACAAATTAGCCTTGAGGATATTCTTTTGCCTGAACGCTCTGGGAGTTTCTGAGTGATACACTAATAAAGGCTTCACTTTGCAATCACCACTAGCATTGGAACACATCAACAGAGTAAGCCTGTCTTTCATAGGCTTATGTCCTGGGAGTGCCTTTTCCTCCTGAGTAATGTAGGTCCTGCTTGGCATTTTCTTCCAAAACAGGCCTGTTTCATCACAATTAAACACTTGTTCAGGTTTCAGTCCTTCACTGTCTATGTACTCCTTGAATTCCTGCACATATTTTTCAGCTGCTTTGTGGTCCGAACTGGCAGCCTCACCATGCCTTATCACACTATGTATGCCACTACGCTTCTTAAATCTCTCAAACCAACCTTTGCTGGCCTTAAATTCACTCACATCATCACTAGTTGCAGGCATTTTTTTAATTAAATCCTCATGCAACTTCCTAGCCTTTTCACTTATGATCACTTGAGAGATGCTATCTCCTGCTATCTGTTTTTCATTTATCCATACCAATAAGAGTCTCTCAACATCTTCCATCACTTGCGATCTCTGTTTCGAAAACACAGTTGAACCTTTGGCAAGAACAGCTTCCTTGATTGCCGTTTTGTTGCCCACAATAGTAGCGATGGTTGATTGGGGTTTATTATACAACCTGGCCAGCTCGGAGACACGCACTCCACTTTCATACTTATCAATGATCTCTTTCTTCATCTCTATAGTAATTCTCACCCTTATTGCTGTAGGGTTGGCACTAGAAGCTTTCTTGGGGCCCATGGTCACTTATTTTGCAGATAAAATCACCAAAAACACTGTAATAATACGAAATGTTCCGATTGTATGCTTGGATGTTACCGCGGAGGCTGGCTGGTAAACAATGCCACCGGCGGAACATGTGAGGCTGGCTCAGGCCGCACATTAGACGCGTCTCGGACGAACAGCGTTGAGCGGGTTTTTTAGCGGTATGCGAGGCAAAATCTTAGCGATAAAATGTATCGGTATGCGGATTTAACGTTATGTAATGCCAACGGTATGCGGGGGTCCACTGTATTTTCCTCATAACAACTCTTGGTAAAATACCCCAAGACACTACTAAAGTCACCTTCAGACTTCACAATGAGGCAGCCATTAATAACTTCACAACAGCAGTAACAAACATTGACTGGCACACTGAGCTAGAAATCTATACAGATATTGACGAATGTTTTAATAATTTTCTAAAAAAGACCCAATACCTTTATAACAAGCACTGCCCTAAAAAAACTAAACAGATGACAGCTAAGAGACTGAACAGTCCCTGGCTAACACCCAGCATTCTCAAATCCATAAATACAAAACACCGATATGAAAAACAGTACAGAATGGGTCACATAACCAGAGACCAAACAAAACGTTACTCGTCAATCCTAACCAGCCTGATAAGAAGGGCAAAAAAATTGTATTATGAGAACAGATTATCCAACTTACGAGGTGATATAAAAAAGACCTGGAAGACCCTATCAGAAATTCTGGGAACAAAAAAGATATCACGACATAGCGAAATAAAATTAGCAAAATCAGATGAACCCCAACTCCCACCAACAGAAACAGCAAACAGACTCAATGATTTCTTCTCCACTATAGGTCAAAACCTTGCCAATAAAATCCCAAGCTCAGATACCCCACCAAATGACTACCTCACTGGCAACTACCCGAACACACTGTTCCTAGCTCCGACTAACCCATACGAAGTCTCCCTTATTATCAACGCACTGAAAAACAAGGCAGGAGATTTAAATACCTTACCACCCTTTATATACAAAAAAGCGTCACAAGTACTATCACCAATCATTGCAACACTCTTTAACAAATCCATTGAATCCTCCACCTTCCCTACAGTTCTCAAAATAGCAAGGGTCACCCCGATCCATAAAGGAGGAGACCAAACAGAGTTGAATAACTATAGGCCAATATCCAATTTACACCCTCTCTCAAAAATCTTCGAAAAATTAATTCATAAACGAATCTACTCCTACCTCATCTCCCAAAACATTCTCAACCCCTGCCAATTTGGATTCAGGCCTAATAAAAATACTAATGATGCTATTATACACATGCTAGAACATATATACACTGCAATAGAGAAAAAAGAAGTCCCACTGGGGATCTTCATTGACTTACGTAAAGCTTTTGATACAGTTGACCATGACTTGCTCCACGTAAAATTGTCACACTATGGTATTAGAGGGCACTCCCTCAACTACCTCAAGTCTTACCTCAGCAACAGAAGCCAATATGTGTACGCAAATGGGGCAAGCTCTTCCGCACAACCAATTACAGTTGGTGTCCCACAGGGAAGTGTCCTTGGCCCTCTTCTCTTTCTCCTATACATAAATGACCTACCAAATGCTTCGCAATTACTCAAACCCACACTTTTTGCAGATGACACTACATACGTCTTCTCTCACCCGAGCCCAGTCACGCTAGCCAATACTGTAAACACCGAATTACAGAAAATATCTACCTGGATGAGGACTAACAAACTTACACTAAACATTGACAAAACCTACTTCATTCAGTTTGGTAACAGAGCTACAGATGTACCTCTTAACATAACGATAAACGGATCACCTATCACAAAGCTAACAGAGGGAAAATTCTTAGGAATCCACCTTGATAATAGACTCAAATTTCATACACATATACAACAAATTTCTAAGAAAATTTCCAAGACTGTAGGCATACTATCGAAGATACGGTACTATGTTCCACAGTCAGCCCTCCTGGCCCTTTATCACTCTCTTATTTACCCCTATCTCACCTATGGAATTTGTGCATGGGGCTCAACAACAATTAACCATCTCAGACCACTAATTACCCAACAAAAGGCTGCAGTTAGAATGATAACAAATTCTCACTACAGGCAGCACACTCCACCAATATTCAAAACACTCAACCTACTCACCATACAAAACATCCATACTTATTATTGCACCTATTACATACATAGAACACTTAACTCTGATATTAACCCTCCCCTCAAACATCTCCTTGCCAACCTCAACAGAACACATGACCATAACACAAGGCACAGATCACTCTTTGATGTTCCTCGTGTCCATCTCACGCTATGCAAAAACTCAATGCACATAAAAGGCCCTAAAATCTGGAATTCATTACCTGTAAATATAAAAGAAACACTACCTGTTTATAAATTCAAGTCTCTTCTCAAAGATCACTTACTCACTCAAAACCAAATAAATACTGAATAACTGAACCTTATAAATTGTATATCCTAAATGTTACTCACAATTATATCACATAAATGTTAAACCTAGGACCCAATCTAACTTTGTTATTTTTTTAAATACACTACCTAACAGAATACTCCATTCTACTGAATGTACAGCAATGCATGCAACCATATGACCTGTCTTTGTAATACTCATTTGTGCTTTATAGTTATCTGTTTACAATAATGTTTTATCACTGATTTCATCATTGCTTAGTTAATCTTAAGTTAATTTTAAGCCAGCCCGTAATGCTATGCATATAAGTGGCTTTGGCATGCTGCTCTTACCTGTATTTTTTTTGTACCTCTGTATGTATGCTTTTCAAATTACTAAATAAATAAATAAATAAATACAGTGGACCCTCGATCAATGCTGGCATCATCTAACGTTAAATCCGACTAGCGATACATTTTAACGCAAAAATTTTGCCTCGACTAGCGCTAAAAAACTCAACCAACGTGATTTGTTCCGTCCAGACGCGTCCACTTGTGGCCAGTGTTTACAAGCCAGCCAGCCACCGCGGTCCCATCCAAACATACAATCGGAACATTTCATATTATCACAGCGTTTTTAGTGATTGCACCTGCAAAATAAGTCACCATGGGCCCCAAGAAAGCTTCTAGTGCCAACCCTACAGCAAAAAGGGTGAGAATTACTATGGATATGAAGAAAGAGATCATTGCTAAGTATGAAAGTGGAGTGCGTGTCTCCGAGCTGGCCAGGTTGTACACAAAACCCCAATCAACCATCGCTACTATTGTGGCCAAGAAAACGGCAATCAAGGAAGCTGTTCTTGCCAAAGGTGCAACTATGTTTTCGAAACTGAGATCGCAAGTGATAGAAGATGTTGAGAGACTGTTATTGGTGTGGATAAACGAAAAACAGATAGCAGGAGATAGCATCTCTCAAGCGATCATATGTGAAAAGGCTAGGAAGTTGCATGACGATTTAATTAGAAAAATGCCTGCAACTAGTGGTGATGTGAGTGAATTTAAGGCCAGCAAAGGTTGGTTTGAGAGATTTAAGAATCGTAGTGGCATACATAGTGTGATAAGGCATGGTGAGGCTGCCAGTTTGGACCAAAAAGCAGCTGAAAAATATGTGCAGGAATTCAAGGAGTACATAGACAGTGAAGAATTGAAACCTGAACAAGTGTTTAATTGTGACACTGACAATGTTGTGAAACACTTTAGGAATGTCATAAAGGAACGGGAGGTACAGGCCTCTATGGACAGATATGTTGTGCGACAGAGGTCCAGTGACTCTCAAGCTGGTCCTAGTGGCATTAAAAGAAGAAGGGAAGTAACCCCGGAAAAGGACTTGACACCTCAAGTCCTAATGGAAGGGGATTCCCCTTCTAAACACTAACACCATCCACACTCTCCCCTCCTCCCATCCCATCAATCATCACCAGATCTTCAATAAAGGTAAGTGTCATGTAATTGTACATGTCTTCTTCAGTTTGTGTGTATTAAAATTAATATTTCATGTAAAAATTTTTTCAGTACTTTTCGGTGTCTTGCATGGATTAATTTGATTTCCATTATTTCTTATGGGGAAAATTAACTCGACTAACGATAATTTCGATTAACGATGAGCTCTCAGGAATGGATTAATATCGTTGGTCGAGGGTCCACTGTACAGGAAGACAGATAAGCAGACAGAAATAAACAGAAACAGAGCTAGACAGACACAGATACACAGACATGTTTGTGTAACAGTGAAAATAAATAAAACCAAGGCAGTGCACGATCATCAAATGTCACTCCACTGCTGCACTATCAGCAGTGGAGTGACACTTGTCTTACACCATGCTTCAAGACATTTCATGTATACTCCAGCATGTCTAGAACATTGCTGGGACCTATTAATACTTTGTATATATTTCTAGACAATAGTATGTGACCAAAGCAGGCAAAAATGTTCACTTGTCAAGTGTGTTTGTGACTATTTGAGTACTATTTCAGTACCTAATATTTGTGTCAGAACAAACATTGGCTATGAAATCACAAGAACTACTAGAAATTGTAATTATCACAATATAAAAAATTTATAAATTAAAAAAAAAAAAAAGAAAAAAGGTATATTGGCAACACTTCTGCAAGCAGCAGGACTCCATGTTGCCATCAGGTGAGCATCCAGCACCAACTTCGCAGCCCTATATCTTGGCAAGTACTCACTTGAAAAATTTTTTTTGCTTATTACACACAGAAAATTGCCCTCTTTAATTAAAAAAAAAATTAAATATTCAGAGCACTGGCAGTGAAAATGTAGATCTACGTTTCGACAGTTAACTGGTTAAATCAAAGTTTTATTTATTTACATACAGTAAAACCTCTTCATTAACAGATTTTGGAAATTTCAAACAAAAAACTGGCCATAAAATCTCTTAAGACAAAATCAACAAAAATCTGCAGTTCCACATTTTGTCCGTAGCGATAGTGTTAGGTTGCCTTCTAGAGTATCAGGCTAAGTCTGTTAACTCTGACGTTTGTCTAGGACAGACCAAGGTGGCCACATCTTTCATAGTTCTTTAGACTATAGGCCACTCACCAGTTTATTCTTTGCACTTACTCAAACAAATACTTATTATTCAGTCTCAAATTTTCCCTAGATTCAGAGTGACTTTATTAACATACTGTATTAACCCTTAAACTGTCCAAATAAATTTACGTTCACATCCGTAGTGCTCCAAAAGTAGATCTACCTTTTTTTTTACATATTTTCAAATACATGTATAACAAAACAAATGTAGATCAAAGTTTCTTTTACACGTTTTCAAATGTAAAAAAAAAATGATGATGATCTACGTTTTTTTACATACTTTCAAATGTTGAAAAAATGTAGATCTACATTTGGACAGTTTAAGGGTTAAATAAAAAGCAGTTAACAATGGCTTCTAAAGCAAGTGGTGCTGCCAGGAGAAAACATGTGGTTCTCGGAAATCTTGTCTTCTCAGTCTTCTACAGCTCCTCTGACTCAGAATAAAAGTTATCCTGAGTCACCACTATCGATCACAACAGTTTACACCTCATCTCTCCTCCATGAAAAGGTAAGAAAAATTAGTGTAAATTATGTAGAGTACTACTATAAAATTATTATACAGAACAGTCCAGTCCAGTGCTGGACTACTACAGGTTATAATACATGTATTCTTAGTGTCTGGTTGTTTTCTGCATCAGCAAAAAAGTTCATAATTCAGGAGTTGTAGACAATTGGCACTGTTGTATACCCCCTTTCCCCATTAGTTCATTAATAAGACATACACATGCATGCACGTGCGCACACAAGAGGTACGACAAGGCTCTTGTAGCCAGGAGAGAGTAACCAGGTAACCAGTGAGTGAGTGAATACACATAGTACATAGGGAACTGCTAAACCCATAGAGGTTATAGAGCAACTAGGAAATGAGAATCGGATTTCATCCAAGGACGGCAAGGACAGCTCCAACTCTTTGGATCAAGAGCCCTTCAGCCTAAAGGCACTCTCCCTCAAGGTAGTGGAAATTTGTACCTTCCAGGAATGGACGGTAAAATACTATTGGAGAAGTGAGAATTACTGAATGAAATCTGTTTTAATGTACCTGTTACACCATTTACAGCTATGTAGAACTGTAGGAAAATACTGCCATTTGTTAGCAAAATATTTATGAAAGTATTTCCATACATGTATATATACTTTCTTCACTAATGTCCTATTATATATGTTCTATATAACCTTACCCTTCTACAGTACATGTATGTGAAAAAATATGGACAGTCATGAATAAAACACATTTTATATTCTACATTTATAGAACATTTCAGACATATATACAAGCTTTAAATAATATAGTATTTACTTTGATGAATTTAGCTTTAAAATAGCTTCTGCAACTTGCTGAGCTGACAATCCTGCTAAAGAAGCATTAGACTCTTGACCCATTTCTGAAAAAAGAAGCAAGAGAGATTTTGTTACAATAAACACAATGAACATTGTTGTGTATGGAGCACTGGGGTAGAACTGCCATCCTTGTAGCCACAAGTCCAAAGGTGAACTGACTCAGCCACAGACCATAAATATTTCTAGATGCGTAGCAAGGTAGCGATTGGATGAATGATGGTAAATGTGATTTCTCTTTGGTCACCTGCCTAGTGAGAGACAGTCATTGCGTTAAAAATATAGTTTTAAATTTTAAAAAGGTGAACTGTCATGCCAGTAGAAGGCCTCAGTCATTTGATCAAAAGCTCCATTGGTGGAGAGGTCCTCATATGAGTAAGATCCACATCACAGGGCATTGTCCTAATTTCTGATGAATCTTACTTCACCTAACATATCTGTGGCTAAGTCATTGTAACTCTGGACTTGCAATTGAACAGACAAATCAAATGAAGTCAAGTTTATTCTCTATGTGAAGTTAATAAAAGTATTAGTCAGAGGGCTGAAGAGGGGTTGTTGAGATGGTTTGGTCATTTAGAGAGAATGGATCAAAGTAGAATGACATGGAGAGCGTATAAATCTGTAGGGGAAGGAAGGCGGGGTAGAGGTCGTCCTCGAAAAGGTTGGAGGGAGGGGGTAAAGGAGGTTTTGTGGGCGAGGGGCTTGGACTTCCAGCAAACGTGTGTGAGCGTGTTAGATAGTGAATGGAGACGAATGGTATTTGGGACCTGACGACCTGTTGGAGTGTGAGCAGGGTAATATTTAGTGAAGGGATTCAGGGAAACTGGTTATTTTTATATAGCCAGACTTGAGTCCTGGAAATGGGAAGTACAATGCCTGCACTCTAAAGGAGGGGTTTGGGATATTAGCAGTTTGGAGGGATATGTTGTGTATCTTTATAGGTATATGCTTCTAAGCTGTTGTGTTCTGAGCACCTCTGCAAAAACAGTGATTATGTGTGAGTGAGGTGAAAGTGTTGAATGATGATGAAAGTATTTTCTTTTTGGGGATTTCCTTTCTTTTTTGGGTCACCCGGCCAACTTGTTAAAAAAAAAAAAAAAAAAAAATTACAATGCAGGGTTTACATATTATAGGTTATTGTGGGATATTGGCAGTTTGGAGGGATATGTTGTGTATCTTTATACGTATATGCTTCTAAACTGTTGTATTCTGGGCACCTCTGCAAAAGCAGTGATAATGTGTGAGTGTGGTGAAAGTGTTGAATGATGATGAAAGTATTTTCTTTTTGGGGATTTTCTTTCTTTTTTGGGTCACCCTGCCTCGGTGGGAGATGACCGACTTGTTGAAGAAAAAAAAAAAAAAAAAAAAAAAAAAATATTACAAAATATTAATTTACAGAGTGGGCCACTATCACATCTAGCATGACTAGGCATTTCAGGCAGACTAAGTTTAATTCAAAACTATATTGGTACAGATTATGGAGCATATTGGTATTAAGGCTAAGTATCTGCACTACAGTTCGTAAATTTACCAGTGTGAATGGTTTTGTTTTCGTACAATACGTACATAGTTTCTACATAGAAGTATCACAGGCAAACTTATGACTAGTTAAGATTCATTAGGTAATAGTTGTATTATGTATTTCTATGTTTATTGTCAATTGCATGAGTGTAATCACAGGGGAGGTCTAGGTTGTTTTTTTTGTGTGTATGATACAAGAGAATAGGCGGTTTTCATGTAGTTAGCTGACGGTGGGGTGTGTCAGGGAGATAAGATGCTTTTTAATGGGAGAAGAGAGAAGGAGTATGGAAGAAGTGAATGTTTTCAGATATTTAGGAGTTGATGTGTCAGCGGATGGGTTTATGAAGGATGGGGTTAACCACAGAATTGATGAGGGAAAAAAGGCGAGTCGTGCATTGAGGTGTATGTGGAGACAAAAAACGTCATCAATGGAGGCAAAGAAGGAAATGTATGAAAGTATAGTGATACCAACACTCTTATATGGGTGTGAAACTTGGGTTGCAAATACTACAGCGAGGAGGTGGTTGGAGGCAGTGGAGATGTCCTGTCTAAGGGCAATGTGTGGTTAAGTATTATGCAGAGAATTCGAAGTGTGGAAATTAGGAGAAGGTGTGGAGTTAATAAAAGTATTAGTCAGAAGGCTGAAGAGGGGTTGGCGAGGTGGTTTGGTCATTTAGAGAGAATGGATCAAAGTAGAATGACATGGAGAGCATATAAATCTGTATGGGAAGGAAGGCGGGGTAGGGGTCATCCTCGAAAAGGTTGGAGGGAGGGGGTAAAGGAGGTTTTGTGGGCGAAAGGCTTGGACTTCCAGCAAGCATGCATGAGCGTGTTAGATAGTGAATGGAGACGAATGGTTTTTGGGACCTGATGAGCTGTTGGAGTATGAGCAGGGTAATATTTAGTGAAGGGATTCAGGGACACCGGTTATTGAGTTCTGAAAATGGGAAGTACAATGCCTGCACTTTAAAGGAGGGGTTTGGGATATTGGCAGCCTGGTGGGATGTGTAATAGGACGGTATATATATAATGGGGGCCCTGATATTGTAATTATTTCAGGTACCTTTTTATATTGTATCTTTATATATGCTTCTAAACTGTTGTATCTGGGTGCCTCTGCAAAAGCAGTGATTATGTATGAGCGAGGTGAAAATGTTGAATAATGATGAAAGTATTTTCATTTTGGGGATTTTCTTTTTGGGTTACCCGTAATGCTATGCATAGTATAAGTGGCTTTGGCATGCTGCTCTTATCTGTATTTTTTGTACCTCTGTATGTGTGCACAAATTTTTAAATAAATAAATAAAAGGTCAGAGATGGCCGACTTGTTAAAAAAAAAAAAAAAAAAAAAAATTGAAAGTGATGAATGTGTCTGCAGTTCTAGAGTTTTCAGGTAGGGTGTTCCAGATTTTAGGCCCTTTTATGTACACTGAATTTTTGTATTGGTTTATCCAGACATGGGGGAATGTCGTAAAGATGTTTGTGTCTGTGTTATGCCTGTGGGTCCTGTCACAACTATCAAGAAAGTGTTTTAGGTCAGGGTTAATATTGGAATTTAAGGTTCTGTAAATGTAGGTTGTACAGTAGTAAGTGTGGATGCTCTGAACAGTGAGTAAGTTTAGATCTATGAAGAGTGGGGGGGGGGGTGTTGCCTGGGTTTGGATTGCTTGATTATTCGTACTGCGGCATTTTGTTGGGTTATTATTGGCTTTAGGTGTGTTGCTGCAGTTCATTCCTAAGAACAAATTTCATAGGTGAGGTAGGGAGAAATGAGTGAATGGTATAGTGTGAGAAGTAAAATAAAGTTTATTTCTTTGTAAAGGTTGCAATGTGTAATTACAATTTTGATTTGCTAAGTATAAAGATAGCCACTATATCATGCCGAGGCATTTCAGGCAAACTAATCCTAATACGTAGTAACTAATTAAACTAGATAAGATAATAGTACGAACTATACTTAAAACTAGAACTTAATACAATCTTATTGAAACTTAGTACAAAATCTACCTTACAAGTAATGGTGCAGGTGGTAATATTTTATGGAATGGCAGAATTAAAAGCCAGGAAGTCAGATGATAAGACTAGCAGATGTTTTGGCAGATCTGGTTAATATTGAGAAATAAGAAGGGCAGATTGTGGCACGTAGTAACGTATCTTGGAGAGGGTCCCAACTGTTTTGGATAGTTTTTTTGTGTGTTGGATATGGGTGCTGAAATTCAGGTTGCTGTTGAGGTGCAGGCCAGGAATTTGCCCTCATTATGTTTGGCAATAAGACAGATCTACCATTTTTACAATCGCATCATTAGTGCTTTTATTTTTTCAGAAGCCAAATTGGCAGGGGTTGAGTATGTTTTTGCTGTTATAAATGAATATAATTTCTTGTGCATGAGTTTCTCAAAGAATCTGGATAGCAATGGTAAGTTTGATACTGGCCTATAGTTGTTAACATCTGTGGGGTTATCACCTTTATGTATTGGTGTAACCCTTGCTGTCTTGAGTTTACCTGGAGAGAGTTCCGGAGGTCTAAGCCCCCGCGGCCTGGTCAGTGACCAGGCCTCCTGGTGGATCAGAGCCTGATCAACCAGGCTGTTACTGCTGGCTGCACGCAAACCAACGTACGAGCCACAGCCCAGCTGGTCAGGAACAGACTTTAGGTGCTTGTCCAGTGCCAGCTTGAAGACTGCCAGGGGTCTGTTGGTAATCCCCCTTATGTATGCTGGGAGGCAGTTGAACAGTCTCGGGCCCCTGACACTTATTGTATGGTCTCTTAACGTGCTAGTGACACCCCTGCTTTTCATTGGGGGGATGTTGCATCGTCTGCCAAGTCTTTTGCTTTCGTAGTGAGTAGTGTTGGGAAAGTGCTAGTTTCTAGTGACTTGTTAAAAAGTAATGAAATAGCATGCGAGAGGACATGGGCCGCTCACTTGTACAATAATGGTGGGACGTGAGACAGATTCTCTGAATTATTTTTAAGTGACTTAATAATCGTGGTGACTTCAGTGGGCTCAGTAGGAGTTTGGGTAATTCCCATCTAAGTAACCACTTGCACGGGCGTTGGCACCTGGGATTTTACTGGCGAGATTAGATCCTATGCTTGAGAAGAAGTCATTTATCTTGTTAACTGTATCAATGGGATGCAGTGGTGTTTCATTCGGTTTAGTTAGGACAATATCCTTGGGTTTTTTTCAGTTTGTGGGTTCCCATAATCTGAGAGGGAGTTTTCCAGGTCTTTTTCAGGGTCCAAGGCCCAAATCTGGAGTCACGCACCAGTGTCCAAGAATTTTCAAAAAAAAAAATTGTTATTTTTTCTTATGAAATCGTAGAGAATCTTTTTGTGAAGGTAATAAAACAAAAAGTACGAAATTTGGTGGAAAATTGACGAAATTATGCTCTCGCGAATTTTGATGTGTCAGCGATATTTACGAATCGGCGATTTTGCCGACTTTGACTCCCATTTTAGGCCAATTACATTATTCCAATCAACCAAATTCTTAGCTATTTCACTAGTATTACTTCTATTCTATCGATTGAGCACAAGAAATCGCCAAGTCAACTGTTTCAACTACAAAATAAAGTGATCGGAAATTGTTAATTTGGCCAATTTAACACAAAGTTCAAAATATTCCAATTTCAAAATAGGGTCCAGAATAAACAATGTAGGCATTCCTGGCACTAAACTAACATTTCCTCTGTTCATTAGTTATGTTTTGAGGCTTTACAAATAAATTCCATTTTGATTTTTTATTCACATAATGAATTTTTATTCACACCAAAAAATAGAAGATTTACTGTTATGCAATACTGTAATAATTGTATAAATATCATCACCATATTTGTGAATGTATATTAGACCCACCAGCTGACGTGTATTAGACGTGTGAGGTCGTTTGTTTACTCTTGAATATCGGCAAAAATTTAACATTTCCGCTACTTTGAGCTCAGTTTCAAGCCATTTCCAGTGCTAAAACCAATCAAAATCATCTCTATTTCTGTAATATGTCTTCCATTCTATCAAATGAGACCAAGAAATCGCAAATACAACTATAAAAAACATACGAAAAAACACTGCAAAGTTGCTGTTTTAATCGAAAAATCATGATTTCAGTTTTTTTCTCTCATTATACACAGTGTGCTGCAGGATCTGTTTTATGTGGTGCACACATACCACATAGATGTATTCTCTCATATCTAGGCCCAAATGTACCACTCACAGTTTATCAGAGTGAGCTGAGCTCATGGCGTAGATCTACGGTTTGGACACTCAACGTAAAGCCGTAGATCTACGGGACGGACCCTGAAAGGGTTAAATAATATAAAATGTTAGTCTATAGACATTTGTAAATTATGAAAAAATTATGTAATTTGCCTAAAATAAATTTTGTTTTTAATACACTGACATTTTTCAGTCGGCTTGACAGAGTAATCAAAAACCACTTTGTGTCCGGGCCATGGTAACAACCAACATAGTTTGTTTACACTTGTGAATTCTAGCTCATTCTCTCTACTTGTTTAGGACCACATGGCTAAAAACTCCTCTCAGTAAAGAAATAATACCACAAAAATACAGTGGACCCTCGCATACTGTTGGCATCACATAACGTTAAATCCGCATAGCGATACATTTTAACGCAAAAATTTTGCCTCGCATAGCGCTAAAAAACTCGCTCAACGCGATTCGTTCGAGACACGTTCACGTGCGGCCTGAGCCCGCCTCACTTGTTCCGTGGGTGCCAGCGTTTACAAGCCAGCCACCGCGGTCACTTCCAAGCATACAATTGGAACATTTCGTATTATCACAGCCTTTTTAGTGATTGCATCTGCAAAATAAGTCACCAAGGGCCCCAAGAAAGCTTCTAGTGCCAACCCTACAGGAAAAAGGATGAGAATTACTATGGATATGAAGAAAGAGATCATTGCTAAGTATGAAAGTGGAGTGCATGTCTCCGAGCTGGCCAGGTTGTATACAAACCCCAATCAACCATCGCTACTATTGTGGCCAAGAAAACGGCAATCAAGGAAGCTGTTCTTGCCAAAGGTGCAACTTTGTTTTCGAAACAGAGATCGCAAGTGATAGAAGATGTTGAGAGACTGTTATTGGTGTGGATAAACGAAAAACAGATAGCAGGAGATAGCATCTCTCAAGCGATCATATGTGAAAAGGCTAGGAAGTTGCATGAGGATTTAATTAGAAAAATGCCTGCAACTAGTGATGATGTGAGTGAATTTAAGGCCAGCAAAGGTTGGTTTGAGAGATTTAAGAATCGTAGTGGCATACATAGTGTGATAAGGCATGGTGAGGCTGCCAGTTCGGACCACAAAGCAGCTGAAAAATATGTGCAGGAATTCAAGGAGTACATAGACAGTGAAGGACTGAAACCTGAACAAGTGTTTAATTGTGACGAAACAGGCCTGTTTTGGAAGAAAATGCCAAGCAGGACCTACATTACTCAGGAGGAAAAGGCACTCCCAGGACATAAGCCTATGAAAGACAGGATTACTCTGTTGATGTGTGCCAATGCTAGTGGTGATTGCAAAGTGAAGCCTTTATTGGTGTATCACTCTGAAACCCCCAGAGTGTTCAGGAAAAACAATGTCCTCAAGGCTAATTTGTGTGTGCTGTGGAGGGCAAACAGTAAGGCATGGGTTACTAGGGACTTTTTCTATGACTGGTTACACCATGCATTTGCCCCCAATGTGAAAAATTACCTAACTGAAAAGAAATTAGACCTTATGTGCCTCCTGGTATTAGACAATGCTCCTGGTCATCCTTCAGACATGGCAGAGCGACTTTCTGCGGAAATGAGCTTCAGTAAGGTCAAGTTTTTGCCTCCTAATACCACTCCTCTCCTGCAGCCCATGGACCAGCAGGTCATTTCAAACTTCAAGAAACTGTACACAAAAGCTATGTTTGAAAGGTGCTTTGTAGTGACCTCAGAAACTCAATTGACTCTAAGAGAGTTTTGGAGAGATCACTTTAATATCCTCAATTGTGTAAACATTATAGGTAAGGCTTGGGAGGGAGTGACTAAGAGGACCTTGAACTCTGCTTGGAAGAAACTGTGGCCAGAATGTGTAGACAAAAGGGATTTTGAAGGGTTTGAGGCTAACCCTGGGAATCCTATGCCAGTTGAGGAATCCATTGTGGCATTGGGGAAGTCCTTGGGGTTGGAGGTTAGTGGGGAGGATGTGGAAGAGTTGGTGGAGGAGGACAATGAAGAACTAACCACTGATGAGCTGCTAGATCATCTTCAACAGCAAGAGGCCACACCTGAGGAAACTGCTTCGGAGGAGGGGAGAGAGAAATTGAAGAAGTTGCCTACTTCAAAGATTAAGGAAATCTGTGCAATGTGGCTTAAAGTGCAAACCTTTATGGATGAAAATCACCCTCACACAGCTATTGCAAGCCGTGCTGGTGACTATTACACTGACAATGTTGTGAACCACTTTAGGAAAGTCATAAAGGAACGAGAGGTACAGGCCTCTATGGACAGATATGTTGTGCGACAGAAGTCCAGTGACTCTCAAGCTGGTCCTAGTGGCATTAAAAGAAGAAGGGAAGTAACCCCAGAAAAGGACTTGCTACCTCAAGTCCTAATGGAAGGGGATTCCCCTTCTAAACACTAACACCATCAACACTCTCCCCTCCTCCCATCCCATCAATCATCACCAGATCTTCAATAAAGGTAAATGTCATGTAATTGTGCATGTCTTCTTCAGTTTGTGTGTATTAAAATTAATATTTCATGTGGTAAAAAAAATTTTTTTTGTTCATACATTGGGGTGTCAGGAACGAATTAATTTGATTTCCATTATTTCTTTTGGGGAAAATTAATTTGCCTAACGATAATTTCACCTAACGTTGAGCTCTCAGGAATGGATTAATAGCGTTAGGCGAGGGTCTACTGTACAGAAGTATGAGAGTGGTGTGAGACTTGTTGAACTTGCCAGGATGTATGGGAAAAACAAGTCGACCATCGGTTCTATCCTGTCAAAGAAAGAACAAATCAAGGAAGCTGATGTTGCAAAAGGTGTTAATATGCTAACCAAAACAAGACCACAAATTGTTGAAGAGGTTGAGAAGTTGTTGCTGGTGTGGATCAAGGATAAAGAGATTGCAGGTGATAGTGTTTCAGAGACGATTATTTGCAAAAAGGCAAGGAAGTTGCATGCTGATCTGGTACAGAAAACTCCTGGAACCAGTGCTGATAGTGAATTTAGGGCCAGCAGAGGCTGGTTTGACAGATTTAAGAAGCGTAGTGGCATACACAATGTTGTAAGACATGGTGAGGCAGCCAGTTCAGACAAACGGGCGCCTGAGAAGTTTGTACAGGAGTTTAAGGGGTACATAGACAGTGAAGAATTCAAACCTGAACAAGTGTTTAATTGTGACGAAACAGGCTTGTTTTGGAAGAAAATGCCAAAAAGGACCTTCATCACACAGGAGGAAAAGGCACTGCCAGGACACAAGCCTATGAAAGACAGGCTTACTCTTTTGTTCTGTGCTAATGCTAGTGGTGATTTTAAAGTGAAGCCTTTACTTGTGTATCATTCAGAAAATCCCAGAGTGTTTAAGAAAAACAATGTCTTTAAGAACAAGTTATGTGTCTTGTGGAAAGCTAATCATAAGGCATGGGTCACAAGACAAATTTTCAAAGAGTGGGTCCATGAAGTGTTTGGCCCCAGTGTGAAAAAATACCTCCAGGAAAAGAAATTGCCACTCAAGTGCCTCCTGTTAATGGACAATGCTCCTGCTCATCCTCCAAACTTATTAGACCTCTTGTCTAAGGACTTCAGTTTTATAAAAGTGAAGTTCTTGCCTCCTAACACCACTCCTCTCCTCCAGCCCATGGATCAGCAGGTCATTTCTAACTTCAAAAAACTCTACACAAAAGCAGTGTTTGAAAAGTGCTTTGAAGTGACCACAGACACTAAGTTGACCCTAAGAGAGTTCTGGAGGAATCACTTCAGCATCTACAGGTAAGGCTTGGGAGGGAGTGACTTCCAGGACTTTGAACTCTGCTTGGAGACAATTGTGGCCAGATTGTGTCCAAAAGAGGGATTTTGAAGGGTTTGAGGCTGACCCTGACCCTGACCCAGCTCACCCTCTGCCTGTTGTGGACTCTATTGTGGCATTGGGGAACACCCTGGGGTTGGAGGTGAGTTGTGAGGATGTGGAAGAGTTGGTGGAGGACCACAGGGAAGAGCTAACCACTGAAGAGCTGCAAGAGCTTCATCTGGAGCAGTATCAGACCACAGCTGAGGAACTTGCTTCAGAGGAGGAGGAAGAGGGAGTGGATGAGGTGCCTTCTTCAAAGATTAAGGAGATTTGTGTCAAGTGGAATGATGTCCAAATGTTTGTGCAGAAGTACCACCCTGAGCAAGCTGAAACAAGCCATCTTTGCAACAAGTTCAGTGACAGAACCATGTCCCATTTTAGGGAAATGTTAAAGAGGCACCAGAAACAGAGGACTGTGGACAGTTATTTTGTGAGACAGGGGTCCAGTGACTCTCAAGCTGGTCCTAGTGGCATTAAAAGACAGAGAAGGGAAGTAACCCCAGAGAGGGCTTTACCTGAAGTCCTCATGGAGGGGGATTCTCCTTCCAAACACTAACCCCAACTCCCTCTCTCCTCCTCCCTATCTTCCAGATGCCATCACCAATCTTCAATAAAGGTAAGTAAAAATGTTATTTTATATGTATCACTATACTTAATTAAAAACTATAGTATTTGTTGCATGTAAAATTGTAATTAATCTCTATAAAATGTATTTTTTGTGTGAATATTTTTGGGTTTCTGGAAAGGATTAATTGTATTTCTATTATTTCTTATGGGAAATATTGCTTTGAATTTCAGACTTTTCGAATTTAGAACTAGCTCCTGGAACAGATTAAGTTCGATTTTTGAGGTTCCACTGTATTAGGTTTGCATACCGGTTGGAGATGGTCGTAAGTACAAGTAGTTGGTAAATGAGTACGTCGCTAAGTGAGGAAAGGCTGTAATCAAAACCAAGTGCTAACCCCACTAGGGTCATACAGTTTCTCTTAAGAAATAATGTAAAAGGGATTGTGCCCTGAGCCCTAATTTTCCATATCTAATATCAGTTAACTTTCCCACAATGTTCTTTATCTTCAATATCTTTATTAAATTGCTTGATGCTGGTGAGGGTCTCTTGATCTAGGGAATTGAATATGTGCTCCAGTTCCCTGAATTGAACCTGAATACTCCCCCGCACCACGTGTGCTGTATAGTCCTACAGATTTAGCGCTCCCATGATTATATAATAATTGAAATTTATTAAATTGCACATAATTCATCTCAAATGTCATGGATTTCCTTTTCTGTGGCACTTGGGTATCACTTGTGTTTTTCAATCATGATCCATGGCTGTCATCCAAATTAAATTCTCAAAACATACAGTGAATACACAGAGGCCAGAGTATACAAAGCATCAGTAGAATGTTTACTTCCAGTTACCAGCCAAAGCACCACCTTCCACGAATGCTTCTCTGCCAGCATAAATATTCCTCACCGTCAAAAGTTTAAGGTCAGTTGTTCATAAGAAATTAAATGGGTTCAAAATGACTTGAGAAATCTCAAGTCCGGGTTCTACTGTCCATTGGAAAGGCAAGTAACAATTGTTACAGTCTATCACACGAGATGCATAAGGCTATCAACCAAGAAGAAATGGCTAACAATGGTCTAGTGCTCTCCACTCCTTTCAGCTACAATACTTGAAAATGATTATTAACCCTTTGAGGGTCGACAGGCCCTCTCCGAGACTCGTTCTCAGGGTCGGCCAAATTTAAAAAAAAAAAAAATAATTTTGTCTTATGAAAAAGATAGAGAATCTTTTCCCGATCATAATGACACCAAAATTATGAAATTTGATGGAAAACTTACGGAATTATGCTCTTGCGAAGTTAGCGGTCTCGGCGATGTTTACGCAGCGGCGATTTTGCCCACTTTGAGCCCCATTTTCAGCCAATTCCACTGCACTAGTCGACAAAAAACATGAATATTTCGCTAGAACTCCATTTTTTCTATCAAATAAGTGCAAGAAACCATCTATTTACCAATTTCAACTATCCAGTACAGTGGTCAGAATTTAGCAATTTTGCCAATTTCACACAAATTTCAAAAGATGCCAATTTCCGAATAGGGTCCAGAATACCGTAGATCTACGGCTTTACGTTCAGGGTCCAAACCGTAGATCTACGCCAAAATTCTAGCGGCATCAAATTTAGCGCGAGAAGGCTGGTAGGCCTACATCTGAGAGAATGGGTCTGGGTGGTCAGTGTGCACACTATAGAAAAAATCTGGACACCCGCATGGCATTGTGGGAACACCACCAGAGTAGCTTTGTTCATCATGCCTGGCGGCAAGGAAGCTCTCACTCCCTACTCACTCTCTGTGCGAATTCTGACTCTCCTCTACACAACTTACAGTTCTAAGACTGATGGAAGTGGAGCTGAAGAGGAATTCTATGGTTTTGAACCATATGGTACTATTGTACCATATGGTACAATGGTGCCATGTCATACAATGGTATCATATGGTACAATGGTACAATGTGCCATATGGTACATTGTACCATATGGTACATTATACCATATGGTACATTGCACCATGTAGTACAGGGTACAGGGACCCTAATAGAAATAAGTCTGTCTGACTTTTTTGGGTTATCCTAGGTTCAAACATATGTTGCTAAGTATGATATTCTATGTAACTTTATTTGTGTATACCTAAATAAACTTACTTATGATGCCACATGCACTTCAGTAAGTTTATTCAGGTGTACACAAATACAGTTACATAGATTATCATACATAGCAGCATATGTATAAAATCCTAGGATAACCCAAAAAAGTCAGGGTGACTTATTTCCATAGGGATCCTTGTATCTGTACCATATAGTGTCCTGTACTCTGTTACCCTGTGCCATATGGTATCCTGTGCCATATGGTACCCTGTACCATATGGTACCCTGTACCATATGGTACCCTGTACCATATGGTACCCTGCACCATATGGTACCCTGTACCATATGGTACCCTGTACCATATGGTACCCTGTACCATATGGTACCCTGTACCATATGGTACCCTGCACCATATGTTATCCATATGGTACCCTGTACCATATGACAATGTACCATACCATGTACCATATGGTCAATAGGTGTTGGTGGCAGGAGACACCAGCCAAGACTGAGTGACTGGCGACACAAGCTAGCTACTGATTCAGCAGTTTCCAAGACAAAGCGCTTTGTCATCCACCTCAAGGAACATGTCGAGTTACTGAACATTTGTAAATATATAATAGAACATTACTAACATACAACATTTTTGCATATTTTTGTTGTAAACAATTATTGTAAAAAAAATAATGATGAAAATATTAGTGTGTTTATTGTGTTGAATACAACAGTACCATATAGTACCATATGTACAATGGTACCATACAGATTTTGGTATCATTGTACTGTATGGTACAATGTACCATATGGTACCATTGCACCATATGGTACCACTGCACCATATGGTACCATAAGGTACCATTACACCATATGGTACCATTGCATATGATACCATTGTACCATATTCCACCATATGGTACCATTGTATCATATGGTACCATTGTATCATATGGTGCCATTGTACCATATTGTACCATATGGTACCATTGTACCATATGGTACAATTGTACCATATGGTACCATTGCACCCTATGGCACCATTGTACCATATGGTACTATATGGTACCATTGTATTCAACACAATAATCGCTCTAATATTTTCATCATTTTGTTTACAATAAACTTGTTTACAAGTTTTGTAAGCAATATAATGATAACCAAATTAGTGCAGTTATTGTGTTGAATACAATGAGTGTACACTTATACAATATACATTATATTGGTCTCACAGGTCACAAATGTTACTAGAAAAAGAAAAAATTAGAAAAGAAAAGAAAAAATTATAAAAAACGTAAAATAAAAAAATGCGATTTTGCGGAAGTCACTGATGTTGCCGCCACCCGGTCATTTTGGGTCAACTTCCCGCCGCTGTATCTCAGTAAGTACTGATCAGAATTTTTTTTTGTTTTATTACCTTCACAAAAATATTATCTTTAATTCTGTAAGATTTTTTTTTTAATTTCTTGGACACTGGGGCACCACTTCAGATTTTGGTCTTGGACCCTGAAAGGGTTAAGTCTCTAATCAGGATGGGAAACCTGGGATTAGCTTTCTTTAAGGCAACATAGTTCTTCTCAATGAAGTCTCTGTAAATGAGAATATATAATGAAACTTACTAGTGTATCAAAGAACTCGTTAAAATTATTTTCACAAAAGAAAAAACATTTTCACCATGCTAGATGTATTCTACGAGATAAGTGCAATGGTATGATCTGAGGTTTTACATTACTATATAGAACATCCGAGAGTTCAAAATAAGAAAGAGGGATTATGATGGATGATGACTAGTCCCCACTTTACTGGAGGTAAATTATGCTACTGTTTAGAAAAAATTACCTTTCAATTAACTTGCTGCGCTGCCAACACTTCCATTCAAGAGGATACGATATTGAGCAAGTTACTGCAAGTACTGTAAAGAGGTTTACTCAGTCCAGGAAGAAACAACCACTGTCATGAGTTCCTTGCAAATATGATGGTCTGTAAGGAAGCCCTTGTATTTCTTGACCAGTGTTTCTTATAATGTGCACAAGAGGGAACATCAGCCACAGTACCAGTGTTGTCTATTATGCACTGAGTTTCTGATGGCTTTGAGCCACCCTGTTCTTTAACACGTGAACAATCCAGGAATTGTCATTGTGTCATGGGGGGAAGTCAAGTATATTATCAAGGTTAAGCAAGAGCCAAAAGTATGAAAACAGGTAGGCAGAACAAAACTATACTGGGTTTGAGCAACAGCTGATTGCTCAAAAAGATTTTGTATTCCAAGGATGATCCATAGCCATCCAAGAGTTGGTAGAGGGGTGTCAATCATTTGGGATCTAGAAGAATAAGCCAATGTCTCATAACATAAAAAGTAGGGGCAGCTCTGAGAATAAATGAAAGAGAAACCATGGTCACTTCCACTGCAATAAGTGGTGCTGCTGTTCCCTGGAAACAACTACCTGGTGCATAACATCTGAACTGACTGAGCAAAGTTTAACAAAATCACCTGCTCAGAAAAGAGCCCAAACTGTACGAGTGTCTTTCTGCTAATAATAGTGGCAGGAAAACCTGTTATGAACATCAGGAGTTATTCACTCGGTTGCCACTGCTGAACCTGCCAGTAACCTCTAGTAATGCCTCTGCCATCAGAAGCCCTGCCATATGGCCACTCAATATTTCACTGGAGACTCAAAAGACACCAAATTAGAACAAGGCAGTGATCCCTTTTCCAATGTCTATGAGCAGGATTTCACAAGAGAGAAGATCCCCTCTTTTAGGACTTATTAGGCTATGTCTGATTCTTAAGTAGAATGTAAGCCTATGATTAGTTGCCCAAAATGCAATGCATAATTAATGGCTTTTTGTGCCTATTAATATTAATATGTACATTATTTGTATGGCTTAAAGAAATAAACTTTATCAAAGAGAAAGGGAGAGCTGGAGCACTTAGATTAAATCCAAAAAGAGATCAAATTCCTGGGATCAAGAACCTCTTTGTAATAGCAAGGGCCTCCCAACTCCCCTTCCTTGAAGGAATACAGTGGACCCCCGCATACCGTTGGTTCACATAACGTTAAATCCGCATACTGATACATTTTATCGCTAAGATTTTGCCTCGCATACCGCTAAAAAACCCGCTCAACGCTATTCGTCCGAGACGCGTCTAATGTGCGGCCTGAGCCAGCCTCACATGTTCCGCCGGTGGCATTGTTTACCAGCCAGCCTCCGCGGTAACATCCAAGCATACAATCGGAACATTTCGTATTATTACAGTGTTTTTGGTGATTTTATCTGCAAAATAAGTGACCATGGGCCCCAAGAAAGCTTCTAGTGCCAACCCTACAGGAATAAGGGTGAGAATTACTATAGAGATGAAGAAAGAGATCATTGCTAAGTATGAAAGTGGAGTGCGTGTCTCCGAGCTGGCCAGGTTGTATAGTAAACCCCAATCAACCATCGCTACTATTGTGTCCAACAAAACGGCAATCAAGGAAGCTGTTCTTGCCAAAGGTTCAACTGTGTTTTCGAAACAGAGATCGCAAGTGATGGAAGATGTTGAGAGACTCTTATTGGTATGGATAAATGAAAAACAGATAGCAGGAGATAGCATCTCTCAAGTGATCATAAGTGAAAAGGCTAGGAAGTTGCATGAGGATTTAATTAAAAAAATGCCTGCAACTAGTGATGATGTGAGTGAATTTAAGGCCAGCAAAGGTTGGTTTGAGAGATTTAAGAAGCGTAGTGGCATACATAGTGTGATAAGGCATGGTGAGGCTGCCAGTTCGGACCACAAAGCAGCTGAAAAATATGTGCAGGAATTCAAGGAGTACATAGACAGTGAAGGACTGAAACCTGAACAAGTGTTTAATTGTGATGAAACAGGCCTGTTTTGGAAGAAAATGCCAAGCAGGACCTACATTACTCAGGAGGAAAAGGCACTCCCAGGACATAAGCCTATGAAAGACAGGCTTACTCTGTTGATGTGTTCCAATGCTAGTGGTGATTGCAAAGTGAAGCCTTTATTAGTGTATCACTCAGAAACTCCCAGAGCGTTCAGGCAAAAGAATATCCTCAAGGCTAATTTGTGTGTGCTGTGGAGGGCAAACAGTAAGGCATGGGTCACTAGGGACTTTTTCTATGACTGGTTACACCAAGCATTTGCCCCCAATGTGAAAGATTACCTAACTGAAAAGAAATTAGACCTTAAGTGCCTCCTGGTGTTAGACAATGCCCCTGGTCATCCTACAGACGTGGCAGAGCGACTTTATGGGGACATGAGCTTCATTAAGGTGAAGTTTTTGCCTCCTAATACCACTCCTCTCCTGCAGCCCATGGACCAGCAGGTTATTGCAAACTTCAAAAAACTGTACACAAAAGCTCTGTTTGAAAGGTGCTTTGTAGTGACCTCAGAAACTCAATTGACTCTAAGAGAGTTTTGGAGAGATCACTTTAATATCCTCAATTGTGTAAACCTTATAGGTAAGGCTTGGGAGGGAGTGACTAAGAGGACCTTGAACTCTGCTTGGAAGAAACTGTGGCCAGAATGTGTAGACCAAAGGGATTTTGAAGGGTTTGAGGCTAACCCTGGGAATCCTATGCCAGTTGAGGAATCCATTGTGGCATTGGGAAAGTCCTTGGGGTTGGAGGTTAGTGGGGATGATGTGGAAGAGTTGGTGGAGGAGGACAATGAAGAACTAACCACTGATGAGCTGCTAGATCAACTTCAACAGCAAGAGGCCAGACCTGAGGAAACTGCTTCGGAGGAGGGGAGAGAGAAATTGAAGAAGTTGCCTACTTCAAAGATTAAGGAAATGTGTGCAATGTGGCTTAAAGTGCAAACCTTTTTTGATGACAATCACCCTAACACAGCTATTGCAAGCCGTGCTGGTGACTATTACACTGACAATGTTGTGAAACACTTTAGGAAAGTCATAAAGGAACGAGAGGTACAGGCCACTATGGACAGATATGTTGTGCGACAGAAGTCCAGTGACTCTGAAGCTGGTCCTAGTGGCATTAAAAGAAGAAGGGAAGTAACCCCAGAAAAGGACTTGACACCTCAAGTCTTAATGGAAGGGGATTCCCCTTCTAAACACTAAGACTCTCTCCTCCTCCCATCCCATCAATCATCACCAGATCTTCAATAAAGGTAAGTGTCATGTAATTGTGCATGCCTTTTTCAGTTTGTGTGTATTAAAATTAATATTTCATGTGGTAAAAAAAAATTTTTTCATACTTTGGGGTGTCTTGCACGGATTAATTTGATTTCCATTATTTCTTATGGGGAAAATTCATTCGCATAACGATAATTTCGCATAACAATGAGCTCTCAGGAACGGATTAATATCGTTATGCGGGGGTCCACTGTATTTGACCATAACTTTTCAAATGGGCTGTGGACAGTGGATGCTCCAAATACTCCAAAAGTGTTTCGACACCTGCCCTTGCTGCTGAAGTTTTTGGTCTTGGAGGCATTGGGTCATCGTCGTCATCGTCGCTGTCACTTTCAGAATGCTCCAGGCAGCAGAAAACTCATTTGTGTAGGCCATAATCTTATTACGAGCCTTCTTGATATCACAGATGGTCAACTTTGCCAAATTATACTCAGCCAAAAGTCGTGTATTGGACCAACCTGCATCCATGTGCAACAATATTTCCCTTTTTTTTTCTACAGTAAGCACATTCCTGGCCCTCTTTGGTGCCATAGATAAGATAACTAGGACAAAACACAGCAGCTCCTAGTGGCCAACCGGCACACTAAAGTGCTTGCCAAGTTTGATTCGGCCTTCTGCTGTATCTGAACGGCTGTTCAAATGCTTCGGTAATAATTTTAGAATTTTGCCCTTTCCTAGGGCCTGTTCGGGTATTGGCGTTTTTTTTTTTATTATCACACCGGCCGATTCCCACCAAGGCAGGGTGGCCCGAAAAAGAAAAACTTTCACCATCATTCACTCCATCACTGTCTTGCCAGAAGGGTGCTTTACACTACAGTTTTTAAACTGCAACATTAACACCCCTCCTTCAGAGTGCAGGCACTGTACTTCCCATCTCCAGGACTCAAGTCCGGCCTGCCGGTTTCCCTGAATCCCTTCATAAATGTTACTTTGCTCACACTCCAACAGCACGTCAAGTATTAAAAACCATTTGTCTCCATTCACTCCTATCAAACACGCTCACGCATGCCTGCTGGAAGTCCAAGCCCCTCGCACACAAAACCTCCTTTACCCCCTCCCTCCAACCCTTCCTAGGCCGACCCCTACCCCGCCTTCCTTCCACTACAGACTGATACACTCTTGAAGTCATTCTGTTTCGCTCCATTCTCTCTACATGTCCGAACCACCTCAACAACCCTTCCTCAGCCCTCTGGACAACAGTTTTGGTAATCCCGCACCTCCTCCTAACTTCCAAACTACGAATTCTCTGCATTATATTCACACCACACATTGCCCTCAGACATGACATCTCCACTGCCTCCAGCCTTCTCCTCGCTGCAACATTCATCACCCACGCTTCACACCCATATAAGAGCGTTGGTAAAACTATACTCTCATACATTCCCCTCTTTGCCTCCAAGGACAAAGTTCTTTGTCTCCACAGACTCCTAAGTGCACCACTCACTCTTTTTCCCTCATCAATTCTATGATTCACCTCATCTTTCATAGACCCATCCGCTGACACGTCCACTCCCAAATATCTGAATACGTTCACCTCCTCCATACTCTCTCCCTCCAATCTGATATTCAATCTTTCATCACCTAATCTTTTTGTTATCCTCATAACCTTACTCTTTCCTGTATTCACCTTTAATTTTCTTCTTTTGCACACCCTACCAAATTCATCCACCAATCTCTGCAACTTCTCTTCAGAATCTCCCAAGAGCACAGTGTCATCAGCAAAGAGCAGCTGTGACAACTCCCACTTTGTGTGTGATTCTTTATCTTTTAACTCCACGCCTCTTGCCAAGACCCTCGCATTTACTTCTCTTACAACCCCATCTATAAATATATTAAACAACCACGGTGACATCACACATCCTTGTCTAAGGCCTACTTTTACTGGGAAAAAATTTCCCTCTTTCCTACATACTCTAACTTGAGCCTCACTATCCTCGTAAAAACTCTTCACTGCTTTCAGTAACCTACCTCCTACACCATACACTTGCAACATCTGCCACATTGCCCCCCTATCCACCCTGTCATACGCCTTTTCCAAATCCATAAATGCCACAAAGACCTCTTTAGCCTTATCTAAATACTGTTCACTTATATGTTTCACTGTAAACACCTGGTCCACACACCCCCTACCTTTCCTAAAGCCTCCTTGTTCATCTGCTATCCTATTCTCCGTCTTACTCTTAATTCTTTCAATTATAACTCTACCATACACTTTACCAGGTACACTCAACAGACTTATCCCCCTATAATTTTTGCACTCTCTTTTATCCCCTTTGCCTTTATACAAAGGAACTATGCATGCTCTCTGCCAATCCCTAGGTACCTTACCCTCTTCCATACATTTATTAAATAATTGCACCAACCACTCCAAAACTATATCCCCACCTGCTTTTAACATTTCTATCTTTATCCCATCAATCCCGGCTGCCTTACCCCCTTTCATTTTACCTACTGCCTCACGAACTTCCCCCACACTCACAACTGGCTCTTCCTCACTCCTACAAGATGTTATTCCTCCTTGCCCTATACACGAAATCACAGCTTCCCTATCTTCATCAACATTTAACAATTCCTCAAAATATTCCTTCCATCTTCCCAATACCTCTAACTCTCCATTTAATAACTCTCCTCTCCTATTTTTAACTGACAAATCCATTTGTTCTCTAGGCTTTCTTAACTTGTTAATCTCACTCCAAAACTTTTTCTTATTTTCAACAAAATTTGTTGATAACATCTCACCCACTCTCTCATTTGCTCTCTTTTTACATTGCTTCACCACTCTCTTAACCTCTCTCTTTTTCTCCATATACTCTTCCCTCCTTGCATCACTTCTACTTTGTAAAAACTTCTCATATGCTAACTTTTTCTCCCTTACTACTCTCTTTACATCATCATTCCACCAATCGCTCCTCTTCCCTCCTGCACCCACTTTCCTGTAACCACAAACTTCTGCTGAACACTCTAACACTACATTTTTAAACCTACCCCATACCTCTTCGACCCCATTGCCTATGCTCTCATTAGCCCATCTATCCTCCAATAGCTGTTTATATCTTACCCTAACTGCCTCCTCTTTTAGTTTATAAACCTTCACCTCTCTCTTCCCTGATGCTTCTATTCTCCTTGTATCCCATCTACCTTTTACTCTCAGTGTAGCTACAACTAGAAAGTGATCTGATATATCTGTGGCCCCTCTATAAACATGTACATCCTGAAGTCTACTCAACAGTCTTTTATCTACCAATACATAATCCAACAAACTACTGTCATTTCGCCCTACATCATATCGTGTATACTTATTTATCCTCTTTTTCTTAAAATATGTATTACCTATAACTAAACCCCTTTCTATACAAAGTTCAATCAAAGGGCTCCCATTATCATTTACACCTGGCACCCCAAACTTACCTACCACACCCTCTCTAAAAGTTTCTCCTACTTTAGCATTCAAGTCCCCTACCACAATTACTCTCTCACTTGGTTCAAAGGCTCCTATACATTCACTTAACATCTCCCAAAATCTCTCTCTCTCCTCTGCATTCCTCTCTTCTCCAGGTGCATACACGCTTATTATGACCCACTTCTCGCATCCAACCTTTACTTTAATCCACATAATTCTTGAATTTACACATTCATATTCTCTTTTCTCCTTCCATAACTGATCATTTAACATTACTGCTACCCCTTCCTTTGCTCTAACTCTCTCAGATACTCCAGATTTAATCCCATTTATTTCCCCCCACTGAAACTCTCCTACCCCCTTCAGCTTTGTTTCGCTTAGGGCCAGGACATCCAACTTCTTTTCATTCATAACATCAGCAATCATCTGTTTCTTGTCATCCGCACTACATCCACGCACATTTAAGCAACCCAGTTTTATAAAGTTTTTCTTCTTCTCTTTTTTAGTAATTGTATACAGGAGAAGGGGTTACTAGCCCATTGCTCCCGGCATTTTAGTCGCCTCATACGACACGCATGGCTTACGGAGGAAAGATTCTTTTCCACTTCCCCATGGACAATAGAAGAAATAAAAAAGAACAAGAGCTATTTAGAAAAAGGAGAAAAACCTAGATGTATGTATATATATATATGCATGTGCGTGTCTGTGAAGTGTGACCAAAGTGTAAGTAGGAGTAGCAAGATATCCCTGTTATCTTAGCGTGTTTATGAGACAGAAAAAGAAACCAGCAATCCTACCATCATGCAAAACAATTACAGGTTTTTGTTTCACAGTCATCTGGCAGGACGGTAGTACTTCCCTGGGTGGTTGCTGTCTACCAACCTACTACCTACATATATATTAGTATCTATATAATAGAATCCTATGTAATATATATATCACACACATGGATAGTGACACATTTATTCCCACTATCAAGATCGTGTGCTATAAGCTGCATGCAAGGCGGGGTGGCCGAGGTGCCTTTTAGCTCCACCAGAGGAGATACTGCAGTGGTAGTGGAGGAAACAAAGATTGTACCTTGCAAGTATTTTATTGTGGCACTTTTTATATACGGCTGAAAGAAAAAAGTGTCATTCACTTAAATTTAAGTAAAAAGTATGCATAGTATATTAACCTGTGATAGCTGTACATATATGTCTACATTATACATATACAGTGGTCCCTCGTTTTTCGTCCATAATCCGTTCCTGGAAGTGGGACTATTATCGAAATTTACGATTTGCGAATCAGTTTTCCCCATAAGAAATAATGTAAATACAATTAATCCGTTCCTGACACCCAGAAGTATTAAAACAAAAAAATTTTTTACATGAAATATACATGTAGTACATAAACAATACAATGGGAAATGATGAATGAAACATTAACAGCATAACACTTAGCTTTATTGGAGATTCTTCTTAGTGTATGGAAGACTGGAGGAGGAGAGAGATTGGATTGTTTACAGTTTGGAAGGGGAATCCCCTTCCATCAACACCTCAGGTACCAAGTGCTTTTCTGGGGTTACTTCTCTTCTCTGTTTCTTATTGCCACTAGGACCAGCTTGAGAGTCAGTGGAGTCCTGTCTCACAAAAAAACTGTCCAGAGAGCTCTGTTTCTGGCATCTCTTTAAAACTTCCCTAAAATGACTTTGTCACTGTACATGTTGCCAATATGGCTTGCAACATCCTTGTCAGGGTGATGTTTCTCCATAAATCTTTCCATCTTACCCCACATTTCAAAAATCTCCTTAATTTCTGAAGAAGGCACCTTCTTCCATCTCTCTTCCTCCTCCTCTGCAGCAAGATTCTGAGCTGCGATCTGTTGCTCTTCCTGCTGAAGCTCTTGCAGCTCCTCAGTGGTGAGCTCTTCGTTGTGGTCTTCCACCAACTCTTCCACATCCTCCAAACTCACATCCAACCCCATGGAACTCCCCAGTGCCACAACAGATTTCAAAACTGACATAGGCTCATCAGGGCCAGCCACAAGCCCTTCAAAATCCCTCTTGTGGGCACAATCTGGCCACAATTTTCTCCAAGCAGAGTTCAAAGTCCTGATAGTCACTCCCTCCCAATGGAAGATACTGAAGTGTTCTTTCCAAAACTCTCTTAGGGTCAAGTGAGTGTCTGAGGCCACATTAAAGCACCTTTGAAACATTGCTTTGGTGTAGTTTTTTAAAGTTTGAAATGACCTGCTGGTCCATGGGTTGGAGGAGAGGAGTGGTATTCGGGGGCAAGAACTTTACTGTGATGAACCCAAACTCCTCAAAAATTAGGTCATCCAAGTTTGGAGGATGAGCAGGTGCATTGTCCATTACTAGCAGGCACTTGAGATCCAATTTCTTTTCCAGGAGATACTCCTTCACACTAGGGCCAAACACTTCATTGAACCACTCGACGAAAATTTCCCTCGTGACCCATGCCTTACTATTAGATTTCCAAAACACACACAATTTACTCTTCATAACATTGTTTTTCCTGAACACTCTGGGATTTTCAGAATGGTACACTAGTAATGGCTTCACTTTGAAATCCCCACTAGCATTAGCACAGAACATTAGCGTCAGCCTGTCTTTCATAGGCTTGTGTCCTGGCATTGCCTTTTCCTC
>NC_091310.1:25519997-25575107 GCF_038502225.1 Cherax quadricarinatus | reverse complement strand
GTCTGTATATATTACATCTGCATTCTTTTTATCTTCTAGTGCATTTAGGACCTTGTCGTAGTGATCCAATAGTTGAGACAGACAGGAGCAACCTGTTCTAAACCCATGTTGCCCTGGGTTGTGTAACTGATGGGTTTCTAGATGGGTGGTGATCTTGCTTCTTAGGACCCTTTCAAAGATTTTTATGATATGGGATGTTAGTGCTATCGGTCTGTAGTTCTTTGCTGTTGCTTTACTGCCCCCTTTGTGGAGTGGGGCTATGTCTGTTGTTTTTAGTAACTGTGGGACGACCCCCGTGTCCATGCTCCCTCTCCATAGGATGGAAAAGGCTCGTGATAGGGGCTTCTTGCAGTTCTTGATGAACACGGAGTTCCATGAGTCTGGCCCTGGGGCAGAGTGCATGGGCATGTCATTTATCGCCTGTTCGAAGTCATTTGGCGTCAGGATAACATCGGATAGGCTTGTGTTAACCAAATTTTGTGGCTCTCTCATAAAAAATTCATTTTGATCTTCGACTCTCAGTCTGGTTAGCGGCTTGCTAAAAACTGAGTCATATTGGGACTTGAGTAGCTCACTCATTTCCTTGCTGTCATCTGTGTAGGACCCATCTTGTTTAAGTAGGGGCCCAATACTGGATGTTGTTCTCGACTTTGATTTGGCATAGGAGAAGAAATACTTTGGGTTTCTTTCCATTTCATTTATGGCTTTTAGTTCTTCCCGCGATTCCTGACTCCTATAAGATTCCTTTAGCTTGAGTTCGATGCTTGCTATTTCTCTGACCAGTGTCTCCCTAAGCATTTCAGATAGATTGACCTCTTTTAGCCGCTCTGTTATTCTTTTCCGTCGCCTGTAAAAGGAGCGCTTGTCTCTTTCTATTTTACATCTACTCCTCCTTTTTCTTAGACGAATAAGCCTTGTGCATACATCGAGTGCCACCAAGTTAATCTGTTCTAGGCATAAATTGGGGTCTGTGTTGCTTAGTATATCTTCCCAGCTTGTATCGGTTAGGACTTGGTTTACTTGGTCCCACTTTATGTTTTTGTTATTTAAGTTGAATTTGGTGAACGCTCCCTCGTGACTAGTCTCATTATGTCGGTCTGGGGCTCCACGCATACATGTCTGAACCTCAATTATGTTGTGATCCGAGTATATTGTTTTTGATATGTTGACATTTCTTATCAGATCATCATTGTTAGTGAAGATGAGGTCTAGTGTATTCTCCAGTCTAGTAGGCTCTATTATTTGCTGGTTTAAATTGAATTTTGTGCAGAGATTTAAAAGCTCGTGTGAGTGTGAGTTTTCATCAGAGCTGCCTCCTGGTGTTATTACTGCAACAATATTATTTGCTATATTCCTCCATTTTAGGTGCCTTAAGTTGAAATCCCCCAGGAGCAAGATGTTGGGTGCAGGAGCTGGAAGATTTTCCAGACAGTGGTCAATTTTTAACAGCTGTTCCTGAAATTTCTGGGATGTTGCATCCAGAGGCTTGTAGACCACACTGACTAGGTTTTGGTTCTCGACCTTTACTGCTAAAACTTCCACTACATCATTTGAGGCATTTAGCAGTTCTGTGCAAACAAGAGAAATGCAATATTTCGCTGGGTGACCAAACTGCCAGCAATTTCTACACCGCTGTGGCGTAGGGATCGCCTTTCAAACTTGTAAATGATGTCCTGCTACAAAAACAGAGGATGGGAGCTCACGGCTGTCAAAAGTTAATCGCGCCACATTGCAAGGGTATCGTCTCCACCCGTGGGCAGGAAGAACATAAGTGTCTACTTTGAGGATTGGGAAATCTTGAAGTTCTAGCTGTTCGAGAATGTCATCGCCACATGTCTGGAAATTCTGTTGGACTATGGTATGGGGCAGAATGACAGTACCACTACAAGAATTTAGGGAATGATGTTTTTCGATAGTGACAGTAATAGTATCGATATGTGAAAGAAGAGAAAGATCATGAGCTTGGGTAGCATTCTGGACAGTGATGATGCGTGTACTGCTCTTGAGAGCGTGAAAGGAAATGTCTCTACCAACATGGTGTAGGAGCTCCTTGCCAATACAATGGTCGGAAAGATAGGCAATAGAGGAAGTCGGTCGTAAAGAATTTAGTCCGTTGTGCATTGCGAAACTGAACGT
This sequence comes from Cherax quadricarinatus, assembly GCF_038502225.1. Classification (NCBI taxonomy): domain Eukaryota; kingdom Metazoa; phylum Arthropoda; class Malacostraca; order Decapoda; family Parastacidae; genus Cherax; species Cherax quadricarinatus. Next base: position 25,572,971 of record NC_091310.1, on the reverse strand, counting down.
GGAAAGGAGTGCATGACATGCTGGTCTTTTCTGAGTAGAATGAGAAGGTGACGAAGAAGTATCAGGTAAATGTCGTTGGCGTTTAGGAGTGGGACTGGAGTTGGTCGGACATGGGATGGGCTGGTGATTCGAAAATTGCTGCACAGTAGAGGGAGAGGCCGGACACATAGTCAAAGAAAAGCGGAGGTCAGACAAATCGAAGGAGTCAGTCAAAACCCTGGACCTGAAGCGGGTGATGAAACAGCACCAACAAGAAGTACAGGGGCATTAGAAGTGTCCAAAGAGTGGTCAAAAAACGAGGCAGGGTCAGAACGGGGTGTGGTAACAAGAAGGGGCTCAGGGGTAGCAGGGTCATGGAATAGGTCCCCCATGGTTAGGTTACTTCCTTCTTTTTGTTTTTAAAAAAAGAAAGAAGAAAAGAAAAATAAAAGAATAAAAAGAGGGGGGGGGGAAATGGGGAGGAATATTTCCCAGGAGGAATGAAAGGGCCAGAAATCTCCCTCCGCGCCCAAGAGGACCTCAGCACTGCAAGTAGCGCAGATGCGGCATGGAACCCGTGCCATACCCTACTCTTCATGCCAGTAAACCAGCAATCCGGGATAGCAACCTCACATCTCCTGAGCTACCTTGGTGGACAAAAGAGAGGGCGGCTGGATATCTGCCACAAATCATACCACCTTTGACCACCACCCCCAGAATCTGAAAGGTGGCCTCCAGAGATACACCCGTCACCCGAAAGAGGGATCGGGACATCCCCAAGCGATCCAGATACCACGGCAAACTACACCACTGCCAAGAACCTCAATGGAATAGGATGGACCCCAGTACCCTTCCCCCTACCTAGGAACTAGTGTGCCTGTGGGAAGAATTCCAAAGGCCACAAAGAGGAAGGGAATCAGAGAGGGATGGGGAGGAGAAGGAGGAAAGGAAAAAGGGAGGATGGGATAGGGAAGAGGGGACTGGGGGGTAATTAGGTTTGATCTGAGGAAGGAGACCAACAGGTCTAATTCCTCAGACCAAGAGCCTCTTCACCACGCCAAGGAGCCCCCCTTGAAGAGGATCGAATTTAAAAAGTTCCTCAAAATATTCCTGTGTCTATCCAGTACCTCCAGCTCCCCATCTAACTCCCCTACTCTGTTTTTAACTGACAAATTCATTCATTCCCTAGGCTTTCTTAACTTATCTCACTCCAAATTTTTTTTCTTATTTTCAGCTAAATTTCTTGACATTGCCTCTCCCACTCTATCATTTGCTCTCCATTTAGTATTGTGTACACAATTTACAAATATATTGCAATAACCACTGAAAATAAAGTTATCATTTAACTAGTGGATTTTCCTCATAATTTTAAAAGGCCGTTATAGTGATGTCCATTATAATGATGGTATGCAGCATTTCTATTTTGTAAGATACTTCCACATTTGTGTGGCTAATTTTTTTTGTTAGAAATTGTTGAAATCTGTTAATGAGAGGTTTTACTGTAATAAACTTGCACCCATTGAAGAAAGTGTATTGGCCCAGGAACTGAGTCCTACTTCATTTTTTCAGGAAATGAGCAATCTATGATCCATATGGGTCTTATTTTTTTTTTGTGCATATAATAACAATGATGATGAGGGAAAAAAGGTGAGTGGTGCGTTGAGGTATATGTGGAGTCAAAAAACGTTACCTATGGAGGCAAAGAAGGAATGTATGAAAGTATAGTAGTACCACACTCTTATATGGGTGTGAAGCTTGGGTGGTAAATGCAGCAGCGAGGAGACGGTTGGAGGCAGTGGAGATGTCCTGTTTAAGGGCAATGTGTGGTGTAAATATTATGGAGAAAATTCGGAGTGTGGAAATTAGGAAAAGGTGTGGAGTTAATAAAAGTATTAGTCAGAGGGCAGAATAGGGGTTGTTGAGGTGGTTTGGTCATTTAGAGAGAATGGATCAAAGTAGAATGACATGGAAAGCACATAAATCTATAGGGAAAGGAAGGCGGGGTAGGGGTCGTCCTCGAAAGGGTTGGAGAGAGGGGGTAAAGGAGGTTTTGTGGGCAAGGGGCTTGGACTTCCAGCAAGCGTGCGTGAGCGTGTTAGATAGGAGTGAATGGAGACGAATGGTACTTGGGACCTGACGATCTGTTGGAGTGTGAGCATGGTAATATTTAGTGAAGGGATTCAGGGAAACCGGTTATTTTCATGTAGTCGGACTTGAGTCCTGGAAATGGGAAGTACAATGCCTGCACTTTAAAGGAGGGGTTTGGGATATTGGCAGTTTGGAGGGATATGTTGTGTATCTTTATATGTGTATGCTTCTAAACTGTGTATTCTGAGCACCTCTGCAAAAACAGTGATAATGTGCGAGTGTGGTGAAAGTGTTGAATGATGATGAAAGTATTTTCTTTTTGGGGATTTTCTTTCTTTTTTGGGTCACCCTGCCTCAGTGGGAGACGGCCGACTTCTTAAAAAAAAAAAAAAAAAAAAAAAATGAGGAACACTGATCCACCAGAAGAGAACTACATGTACAGAAAATTTCTCCCTTCCCTTGGATCAAATCTGATTGCTTCCCATACCCCAAACACTATGACCCCTATGGATTCAGCACTTTCCCCATGAATGTAATAATGATGGTAGTACAGTTGATGGTGTGTTGTAACAAGGCAAGTCACTAGCACCATTTTATATTCAGATAAAAGTCCAAAACCTGTGTGGCTTATTAGACAGTTTTTGTTTATATAAAAGGGATAAATTTAAAAATGCCAATGAATGCATGGCCATTATATTTTGTACATAACAGTAAATACAGTACATCAGCAAGAGGCCTTCAGCTGTAAATTACAAAATGTCACAGTATGATAACGAAAGATAACACAATATACAGTATATCAGTATTTATATATATGCTTCAAATATACGTTTTTATGTTGCAAAAATCATCTGTTATACAGTACTATAATAATAATAATAATAAATGTAATGATAAATGTACAGTATGAAATATGGCATCTGGATATGATGAGTACTACCTTATTAAATATCAATATCACAATAAAGCATCAAATGAAAGGAATTGGGGTTGGTTGATGAACACTGGTTACCACAAACACCAACATCATACTGTAGCAAAGTCTGGCATTTCACAACCCATCCCCAAAACCTTATAAACACATCAATGCACATTAGCTAAACCCTAAAAGAAACATCACACATTTCGCATTTGTTATTAGGAACACAAATAATCAAAATAATACGAGTCATTCCCTGTGTGAATAGTGCATTATTAATTTACACTAGAATGAAATACATAAAAACATGGTTTTGTAAAATACATTAAGTATAAAGAACACGTATATATTAAAAAACAATAAAAATGTGTTGCTACAAGGACAAGCAAACCGTTATAACATTGAGCACAGATAGAATTTTTTCATTGAGTCATACTATACTAAGAAATAGGTCTTGCATTTATCAAAACTGAAATGATTCTGATACATGTACTTTCTGCAAGCATTATGAAATATATCCCACATTCATGCTTCAATGCATTATATACAATACTTCCATAATAATCACAAAGAAAGCAGTAAACCCATGAGACATACCTCTATTAAGTATTTTCAGCTAGTTACATACAGAGTATCAATTTAAGAAAACAACAAAACAAGATGTGATTAAGGTTACCACTTACCTATTCTGGTACAGTATATATTTATTACATAAATTCTTCCTACATTACCAATAATAATTCTGCACTGCATGACATGTAATGATACTTACATGTCATCAGTGCTAATGTGTTAATATAATGGAGATTTTATACACTGATACTGTACATATCTATTTTGGTTTGTAGGTAAAAAATAATGTACAGTACTAATGGAAAATTAATGAAACACTATGATCTTCTAATGTCAAAGTTTTCTGCTATCTATTTTTTTGTAAAAATATTGCTTGATCTTCTTGATGATAATACAATTGTATTAAGAGGACAATGCTAGAGATACAACATACTGTTTAGGGCATCAGACCTAAACTTAGCACGAGTGATATAGTAATGGAAAATTTTATTACATTAGCAGTGATACTCTAACGATTAGTAAACAATGTCATTTGTAATTTCAACAAAAGTGTTTTTGTGTTAAAGTGTGAATACTGATGGACCACTTCAAAAATTATAAACTTTTTTTTTTTTTTTTTCCAACAAGTCGGCCGTCTCCCACCGAGGCAGGGTGACCCAAAAAAGAAAGAAAATCCCCAAAAAGAAAATACTTTCATCATCATTCAACACTTTCATGACACTCACACATTATCACTGCTTTTGCAGAGGTGCTCAGAATACAACAGCTTAGAAGCATATACGTATAAAGATACACAACATAAACATTTAACATAATTAAACATTTCAAAAGGGTTTGCAATCACACTTCAAGATCAATTGTTGCAGCCTGAGGTAGGGCCGACTACTGTGATACATTATTATTTATACAGTGAACAAAGTCAGGCAACTTCAACTTAAAATATGTGAAACACAGAACATGAGCAGTGATTCAGAAATGAGAGGTTATGCTTTACAGAGACATATATGACAGATTAAATGAGGTCACAAGAAATGGGGTAGGTATACTGCAAATTCTAAACTGCAAGGAGACTTTTGATACATTGCTACACAGAAGGCTATTTAAAAAAGAAGCAAGCTGGGGTACAGTAGAAAACATTAACACGTTTTAAAAAATATTTGAATAGAAAACAAAACGTCACTACAAAGGATAAAGCATCAGGATGAGTGAGTAACTAGCAGAATATGTACCAAAAAAACAGCAAAGCATTCCATATTGTTCCAAATGTTTATTTATGACCCAATTATAAAAAGTAACTGCTACATATTCTTATGTTCATATATGCTATAAAAAAGGAGATTTCTAAATTACAAGTTGCATTCCTGAAGTTCATTTGTAACTCAGCTGTTCAGAACTCAAAACCAATTTTCCTACCCAAGACTAGACATGCATTATTGTAATACACCGACCATCTCCCACTGAGATACAATGACCCCAGTAAGTGCCATCATCAAACAGCTATAGTACATACTAAAGTTATGTAAACTACTGTAGCAGCAACACCAGACACAATGACAGGTTACCACCTCCAATCACAACATCCAACACAAATATTAAATCAACAATTCTTTACTAATTTAAAAAAAATTAAGTCCACCACATGCATAAAATAAACATACAAATCAGCAGTACATTTTAGTGTAAAACAGAAAAAGCAAGTTCTGGAATCCACTTTAAATGAGAATACTAAGTACAATGAAAGAAGGAAAGCTGCAGGAAGTTGTGGACAGATTTCTAGGAATGGTCAGATAAATAGTTAATAGAATTTAATCTGAGCAAAAGCAGTTAGATTGGGTTATGTTGGCCAAAATAGAAAATAAAGATGAGTATAATCTGGGGAAATTTTATTTTTAGAAAATGCTAAAAAAAAAAAGACATCTGAGTAACAGTTATTCCAAAACCATGATATGAAATGCACATGAAAAAAATCACGTGAGCAGCACGTGTAAGCTCACGAATACAAATTGCTTTCGGAAATGCATCAATTATTCGTTACATCTGTTACTGGTTCTGTGGATCATTACTTGGAAATAACCACAATAATAAAACCACTTTAAAATACAGTTAGTAACAAATGAAAATCCTACAATTATCTATAAAAAAGCTGCACAAGTTTTATCTCCAGATATTTCAATACTTTTCAACAAATCACTTAAAGAGCAAACTTTTCCATTCTTAAAAGAGCCAGGATAACAGTGATCCATAAAAGTGGTGATCCAAATGATGTTAATACCCACAGACCAATATCTAATCTACAATAGTATCAAAAATATTAGAGAAAGTATGTAATCCACAATCAGCTGTACACATACTTAGGCAGATACAACATGCTTACTTCTTGTCAATTTGGAATTAGAATTGAAGAAACAACACAAATAATGCAACAATAAATGTGTCTGACAAAAGTTCATTCAGCACTAAAGAAATGAGTAACTTATTGAACTTTTTACAGTTCTTATTTGCAAAGATGTTTTGATATTGTTGACCAAAATATTCCTATACTCAAGCTACAGGGCCACAATATGGAATAAGATCCAATGCTTAAAAAATGTATAGTAGTATGTACCTACATAAAATTCATCCTGTATGACAATGTAATTTCAAATTATAGATTTTGCCAGTGAAGCAGCTAGTTTATTGTGCACCCCATATCCATCCTGTGCACAATAGTACAAGATCATAGATACACACTAGGCCTAGCAATCACATCCAAGTTAGATCAAGTAGTGTCTAAATAGTCCACTCAAATAATTCTACGTAATTTGCTAAAACAAATTTCTTTAACTGCTGTACCATCAAGTTATTATATTTACAGTTATCTTATTAACTATACCTGTTTCTTTTTAATCCTGCCCTAAATTTTAATTTGACTATCTTTAACCTTCATTACACTATTTTTATTTTTGGTGCTTTTTATTTCACTATACCACTTGTATTTAACCCTTAAACTGTCCAAGCAGATCTACATTCACATGCGTAGTGCTCCAGAAGTAGATCTACGTTTTTTTTACATATTTTCAAATAAAAAAAAAAGTAGATCTAAGTTTTTTTACACGTTTTCAAATGTAAAAAAAAAAAAAATGATGATCTACTTTTTTTACATACTTTCAAATGTTGAAAAAATGTAGATCTACGTTTGGACAGTTTAAGCGTTAAGTAAATACAGTGAACCCCCCGATATCATAATCGTCGGATTTCATAACATTCAGTAATTATAACGTTTTTTCGTCAGAATATTGGCTCGGTGATCATCATTTACCTTGGTAACAGTTATTCATTCCAAGTGCGTACGAGCGGCCCCAATGTGGACACAGTCAGTGTGCCATTGTTTATCAACGAGTGAGCACGATCCCATTCATTTATACGATACATTTCATAATATTCCATTTGTTTTAGTGCTTGCGACTGCTAAATAAGCCACCATGGGCCCAAAGAAAGCTAGTGCCAGCCTTTTGGTAAAGAAGGTGACAAACACGATAGAATTAAAGAAAAAGATTGTGGAAAAATACAAAAGTGGTGGTGGTAGTGACAGTGGTAGAGGGTGGTAGTGATGGTGGTAGTAGTAGTGATGGTGGGAGAGGGTGGTAGTGGTTGTGATGGTGGGGGAGGGTGGTAGTGGTTGTGATGGTGGGAGAGGGTGGTATTGGTTGTGATGGTGGTAGAGGGTGGTAGTGGTTGTGATGGTGGTAGTGGTTGTGATGGTGGTAGCAATGGAGATTTGTGCAATGTGGAGTAGGATGGAAAGATCTGTGGAGGAACATCACCCTAACAAAGTTGTTACAAGGTGTGTCAGCAACATGTACAAAGATTATGTCTTGTCCCATTTTAGTGAAAAGAGATGCCAGAAACAGAGCTCTCTGGACAGATATTTAGTGCCACAGGTGTGCAGTGACTCTCAAGCTGGTCCCAGTGGCATTAAAAAGCAAAGAAGGGAAGAAACCCCAGAAAAGGACTTGGTATCTAAAGTCTTTATGGAAGGGGATTCCCCTTCCAAACAATAGCAACTCCTCTATCCTCTCCCCTCCTCCCGTCTTCCATACACAAAGAAGAATCTTTAATAAAGGTAAGTGTCATGTTATTATTGTTTTATTCTTCATGTCTCATTGTTGTCTGTGTAGGTAAATGTATATTTCATGTAAAAATCCTATTTTTTTTTTTTTTAATTTTTGGGTGTCCGGAACGGATTAATTGGATTTACATTATTTCTTCTGGGGAAAATAAATTCAGATATCGTAAAATTCGGCTTTAGTCACACTCTCTGAAACGGATTAATTACGATAACCAGGGGTCCACTGTATTATTAACAACCAATTTTATTTGGTCAGAGATCATTTCACTCCACTTTCTCAAGTCAGTTGAAAAACAGCATCATATTCTTGCTAGGTAGCCAGTGTTTAACTGCTGGCTCCAATGTCTTGTTGGTGTTAAAGTGGCACAGGGTTGCCTTTGACAGTTATCTGATATTTGCTCAGCTGGAAGAGACTTTTCTGTGAGAATTACTGCCTCTATAAAACAACTTTCAGTGAAGGCACATACGTATGTATCAAGCCAGGGTAGAGAATCAATAGTGGAAAATAGAACTACTGTACAACTATGATAATTTCTTTAGTGATAAGTAGTCAGTAAGCCATTGACTTAAGTCAGCCCATAATGCCAAGGCATAATAGAGGTTCTCTTTGTGCTGCAACCCATCACTGTAAAAATATAATCTCAATGTACTACTTGCAGAGAAATAAATGAATCCGAATCTGAATCAAATTGATGTGGAGACACACAGCTGTGGATTTCCAAGTACCACACTAGTCTCCTGTTAAAAATATGTTCAATCAATTTGCAAATTGAACTAGTAAGGGCTATGGGTTTATAGTGGTCATGCTAGGCTGGGAGCAACCCTTCAAGAACTTTACTGTGTTGATTACATAGGTTACATCATTTCCTATCCTAAAGGAAAAGGAAACAGTAAGGTGGGAAGTGAAGGAGATGGTACTCTAGGCATAGCACATTGTTGATTGTTATGAGGAATAATAGTTTTTCTTTTTCGGTGAAAGTTTTTCTTTTTCGGGCCACCCTGCCTTGGTGGGAATCGGCCGGTGTGATAATAAAAAAAAAAATAAAAAAAAAGATTATCTTCAAAATGTTCATCATAGGGAGATGTGGAGGACCAAAGACATTCATTATGAAGTGGGGAGGAAAAAGTCTTCATAATTTCAGAAGCAGCAGAAGAGTATACATAACAGAAAGTACTGAGGAAAGAAGGAAGGAGGCAAGGAAGTGGAATCTTGGGGAACTAGAGAAGACTGTGAACATCCACAACTATCACTTTAGAAGCAAAAACAGATTGTGCAGACTGCATGGTACTGGAAATCAAGATAGGAGTTTCAGAGGAGAGCCCTTCCAACTAATGTTCAAATGATAAAGAAAAAATCTGTGTATCAGATGGAAGTCGGGAAATCACAAGAACATGTGAAATCTTTACTCATGAAATCGCAATGATACGATTGCAAACAAACCATACCACGGGCAGGGATTGAACTTGTGGTGAGTTGTACAACTCAATCCCCGCCTGTGGTATGATGTGAAATCTTAGACAAAGGATTAGTTTTGAGAAGACACTCTATGGCCTGGCCATATGGTATTCTCGCTTTCTCCCTTAAAACGTGGTTTTGTGTTCTTGACAGTTCAGACAATGAGGGGTAGGCAGTTTGGAAGGTTCACCAGAATGAGCTGGAGAGGTACGGGTAGGGCAATCTGTGAGTGATCAACAATTAATGTTTAGAGGGCTATCTGAAATACAAGCACTAACAGCACTGTTGGGGAGTGGGCAAGAACTCTGTTACTGTTGAGTATTATTATTATTATTATAATCAAAAAGAAGCGCTAAGCCACAAGGACTATACAGCGCTGCAGGGCAGGAAGGAAGCGAGGGCATCAGGTGGCAAAAGGGAGATGAATGAGTAATAGGTTACGGAAAACAGCGGGGCAGTGGATGGTGAAAGGGTAAAGGGCAGCAAGAGACTGAACTAGAAAGGGCTGAGGGGAGTGCGAAAAGTATCATCAGAGTTTGTGGAGTAAATCAGTCGTTGTCAAGAAGTCAATGAGAGAGTCAGGATTAAAGGAGGGTCCATCAGCAAGAAGGGAAGGTAAAGAGAGAGTAGTAGAACGAAGACGACGTTGGAGGTAAATTCTGCGTGCTCGTTGATAGAGAGGGCAGTCTAACAGAATGTGGCTAATCGATACTGGAACTTGACACTGCTCACAGAGAGGAGCAGGGTGCCTTTCCATGAGATACCCATGAGTAAGACGAGTGTGGCCAATGCGAAGGCGGGAGAGAGTGGTCTCCCAACCTCGGCACTGATGACAAGAAGACGGCCAGTAACCTATGCTCGGTTTAATAGAATGAAGTTTGTTACCGAGCAGAGTTGACCAACGTTGTTGCCAACGGGTGCGAAGGTGGGTAGCTATTGTAGCAAAATAGTCAAGAAATGGGACACCTCGATAGGAAATTGGTAGGTCATGTACTGCTGACCGCGCAGCAGTGTCTGCCTGTTCATTGCCCTGTATGTCGACATGACCAGGGACCCAACAAAAAACAATATCTTTATGTTTGGTAGAGATACGGCGTAGCCAAAGTTGGATACGGAGAACTAGGGGATGAGATGTATCAAAGTTTCGTATAGCCTGTAGAGCACTAAGGGAGTCTGAGACTACTACAAATGATGACATAGGCATAGATGCGATACGAATAAGTGCTGCAAGAATGGCATACAGTTCAGCAGTAAAAATGCTAGCTGAAGATAGTAAATGTCCCCGCACGACGCTGTCCGGAAACACTGCTGCGAATCCGACGCCGTCTGAAGACTTAGAGCCATCTGTGTACACAGCAGTGGCATGAGAATGGGAATGGAAGTGATCAAGAAAAAGAGAGCGGGAAGCCACCGTAGGCAGTTGAGCTTTCGAGCAAGGGAGTGAGAAAGAACAGACCCGAACAGCTGGAACTTCCCAGGGGGGTAGGGAAAAGTGAGATGCTACATGAACATATAAAGGTGGTAACTGAAGGGAAGACAAGAGTGAATGTAGGCGAAGAGAAAAGGGACGGAGCAAACAGGGGCGGCGAACGAATAAAGAATGTCTACTAATATCGGTGACGATTCTATAAATGGAAGGATTGTGTAGATCGTGAGAGCGTACATAGTAGCGAAGGCAATGGGCATCACGGCGATCAGACAAGGATGGAACATTCGCTTCTGCATAGAGGCTCTCAACAGGGGAAGAGCGAAAAGCACCAAGGCACAAACGTAAACCTTGGTGATGGATAGAGTTAAGGCTAGAGAGAGTAGCAGGAGAGGCCGCGGAATAAATCTGGTCACCATAATCGAGTTTCGATAAAACGAGGGCTGAATGTAGGCGAAGCAGAGTTCGACGATCAGCTCCCCAGGAAAGATGAGCAAGGGTTTTAAGAAGGTTTAGCCGGCTGTGACAAATTGCCTTCAGAGAGGTTATGTGAGGTTTCCAGGATAACCGACGGTCAAAGAGAAGGCCTAGAAACCTGACTGTATCACGTTCGGGGATACGGGAGCCATAGAGGTACAAAGGATGATCGGAGATAACAGAGCGTCTAGTGAAAGTAATTTGGTGAGTTTTGGTACTTGAAAATTTAAACCCATGCGTGGTGGCCCAAGTGGAAACACGGTCGACCGCATGCTGGAGAGAAACTGCAATAAGATGACAGTCAGCGCCTGCACAAGCAATAGCGAAGTCATCAACATAGAGTGATGACCAAACATTGGGTGGAAGAACAGAGGCCAAATCATTTATAGCAAGGAGAAAAAGTGTTGTGCTTAGAACACATCCCTGAGGGACACCTTCAGCTTGGACGAAGTCCGGGGAAAGAACATTATTGACTCGAACACGGAAATGTCTGTCAGTTAAAAAGTTCTTAAGGAAGGATGGTAGATTGCCTCGGAGGCCTAAGGAATGGGCCTGGGCCAAAATATTATACCTCCAAGTTGTGTCATATGCCTTCTCAAGGTCAAAAAATATGGCAATAACTGAGTGATTATTCGCAAAGGCATTACGAACATACGTATCCAAGCGAAGTAAGGGGTCTATGGTAGAACGACCCTTACGAAAGCCATATTGACTAGCGGAGAGACTGTTGTGTGTCTCTAAATACCACATTAAACGTCGATTTACGAGACGTTCCATCACTTTGCAAACTGCACTAGTAAGAGCGATGGGGCGATAGTGGGAGGCATCATGTCCAGTAGTACCCGGTTTGCGGAAAGGAAGAACAATGGCAGATTTCCACAGCTGGGGAAGAACTCCTTGTGCCCAAATAAGATTGAAGAGGTGTAAGAGGACTACAAGGGCTGACCGATGTAAATGTTGTAACATACGAATATGAATGTCGTCAGGCCCAGCTGCCGATGATCGGCAAGCTGAGAGCGTTGCCTCCAGTTCTTGAAGTGTAAAAGGCACATTATACTGTTCTTCTCTGAGAGAAGAAAAGTCCAAGGGCACTAACTCTCTGGCAGACTTTGAGGAAAGAAACGAGGGGCATAGATGGAGCCCTCGGGAAATACGGACCAGATGTGTGCCAAGTTCAATGGCAACGTCGAGAGGGTTTGCTACATCAACACCAGCGACCCGTAGAACAGGAGCTGGGTCAGGAGAGTATTTACCACTCAATTTCCTCACTTTTTTCCAGACTGCACTCATAGAAGAAGCAGAGGTGATGGTGGAAACATAGTCTCGCCAACAAGTGCGTTTAGCTTCACGGATGACACGGCGAGCGATCGCACGCTTCTGCTTAAAATCAAGAAGTCTCTCAGCGGTTCTATTGTACCGGTACCTGCCCCATGCAGCACGCTTCAAACGTACTGCACGAGCACAAGCGGGAGACCACCAAGGCACGCACTTCTGAGAATGCCTGCCTGAGGTTTGGGGTATAGAATGAGAAGCTGCGGTATAAACTGACGTCGAGAAGATGTGTAGGAGCTCATCAATGGAGGATGAAGAAGGAACCTCACTAAAAGCAGTGAGGTGTGAGTAAAGATCCCAATTTGCCCGATCAAACTGCCAGCGAGGGCTACGGAAAGGTGGTGAATAGGAAGGAGAAGTAAGAATGATCGGAAAATGATCGCTGTCATGTAAGTCTGGTAGAACAGACCAGGTGAAGTCTAGTGCAGTGGAGGAAGAGCAGACTGATAGATCGATGCAAGAGAGAGTATGAGTACGAGGATCAAAATGGGTGGGAGTACCCGTATTTAAAACATGGAGGGGGTGAGAGGCAAGAAAAGCCTCCAACTGAATGCCACGTGAGTCACAATGAGACCCCCCCCAGAGGAAATGGTGGGCATTAAAATCACCAAGTAACAGAAGTGGTGGTGGTAAGGATGAAACAAGAAAGGCAAAGTCTGGGATAGAAAATGCTCGAGAAGGAGAGAGATATAAAGAACATATTGTAAACCACTTATTCAAGTGGATACGGGCTGCAGTGTAATGCAGCGATGTATGGACAAATAGTTGACAGTACGGAATATCATTGCGTAGAAGAAGGGCACTTTCATTAAAGGTCCCATCTGAGAAAGGATCCGAAGAATACAATAAATTATAGCCTGAGATAGGTTGGAAAACAGCCGAGTTTAATTTTGGTTCTTGTAAGCAAGCACCAACAGGGGAAAACCTGGAAAGCAACATCTGAAGCTCACCCCGATTACCCCTGAGGCCGCGGATATTCCACTGTAAATAGGCCATGATTGGCGATGAAGAAAATATCAGGAATCTGTAGGTAAAGGCACCTACGGACTAGAGGGGTTAGAAAAGTCAACGTGTGGTGGCATTGGAAGATGTTCAAGTAGCGAAGGAACGGAGCGTTGCGAAGAATGGGGTTGTGAAGATGGAGGAGAGGGAAGAGAAGGAACAGGAAGTGAATCAGTGTCCATTGAAGGTTTAGTCTCTGCAATATATTCTGAAATGGCTTCAAGTGTTTCTGAATTCAAAGATGTATGGGAGACCATATTGGAGATAGGAGGAGGAGGGTGAGTAAAGATTGGGACAGTAATGGACTGTACCAAAGTAGAGGGGGAGGGAAAAGTGTAAGGGACTGGAGATGAAGTGTGGGGGGGGACAGAAGAGGCAGAAACCTGGGAGGTGACAAAAGAGGGAGAAACTTGGGAGGGGACGGGGGTGGAAGGCATAGTACGAGGAGGAGGGTGAATCTCCACACTTGTAATAGAGCCAGAGAGAGGGGAAGAACTAGGTACAGAGACTGGAAAGGTAAAGTGTGGAGGCGGAAGAAGGGAAGGAAGGGGCAAAGAAGATTTGAGCAATGTGGATTTTTTGGACTTCTGAGTAGAGGGGCGATTGGTATTAGGTGTCGTACGAGGTCTTGTCGATACTGGGGCTTGTGAGGAAGGACGCGAAGATGTGAGAACAGACTGAGTTGTAGTCGGGACGTCAGAGCCAAGGACAGCAAAAGGATTAGATGCCGTAGTGGCTATGGGAGGGGTAACAACAGAGGAGGCTGCAGAAGATGGGACCCCAGAAGTGGGGGGACGTTTGGAAACACGAGAATAAGAAACACGGGGTAGTCTCCCTTGGAGGCGGAGATGAGTAACTGCCATAGCATAAGGGAGACCTTCTGCCTCTTTGAGGCAACGGATTTCACGTTCATTTAAGTAGACCTGGCAACGGCGGGAGTACGAAGGGTGAGCTTCATTACAATTAAGGCAAGATGGAGGTTGACTGCAAGATGTATTAGAATGGTTGTCGGCACCACAGACTGGGCATTCGGCCATAGATCTGCAATATTTCGCTGGGTGACCAAAACGCCAGCAATTTCTACATTGTTGCGGTGTAGGTATCACCTTTCGAACTTGTAACCGATGTCCCGCGACATATACAGAGGACGGGAGTTCTCGGCTGTCAAAAGTTAAACGAGCCACATTGCAAGGGTAACGTCTCCGCCCCCGGGCAGGAAGGACATAAGTGTCTACTTTGAGGATTGGGAGATCCTGGAGTTCCAGCTGTTCAAAAATGTCATTGCCACATGACTGGAAATTCTGTTGGACTATGGTATGGGGCAGAATGACAGTACCACTACAAGAATTGAGAGAAAGATGTTTTTCAATAGTGATAGGAGTAGTATCGATATTCGAAAGGAGAGAAAGATCATGAGCTTGGGTAGCATTCTGGACAGTGACGATGCGCGTACCGCTCTTGAGAGCGTGAAATGAAATATCTCTGCCAACATGACGCAGGAGCGCTTTGGCAATACTATGGTCAGAAAGGTAGGCAGAAGAAGAAGTTGGTCTTAAAGTAAAGAATTTAGTCCATTGTGTGGTCCGAAACTGAGCGTGGAGAGGGAGTGCTTGACGTGTCGGTCGTTTCCGAGTAGAATGGGAAGGTAACGACGGAGCATCATCAGGAGATTGACGTTGGCGTTTAGGAGTAGGACCGGAGTTGGTCCGGCATGAAATGGGTGGGCGATTCGAAAATTGCCGTACCGTAGAGGGAGAAGCCGGAAGCATAGTCAAAGGAGAGCGGAGTTCAGACAAATCGAAGGAGTCAGTCGAAGCCCCGGTACCTGAAGCGGGTGAGGAAACAGCACCAGCAAGAGGTACAGGGGCATCAGGAGTGTCCGAAGAGTGGTCTAAACACAAGGCAGGGTCAGAATGGGGTGCGGTATCAAGAAGGGGCCCGGGGGTAGTGGTTTCATGGACTAGGGCTGCCATGGTTAGGTTACTCCTTTGCTTTTTGTTTTTAAGAAAAAAAAAGAAAGAAGAAAAGAAAATAAAAACAAAAAAAAGAATAAAAAAAGGGGGGAGCGGGGAGGAATAGTTCCCAGGAGGAATGAAAGGGCCGGAAATCTCCCTCCGCGCCCAAGAGGACTCGACACCGCTAGTAGCGCAGATGCAGCATGGAACCCGTGCCATACCCTACCCTTCATGCCAGTAAACCAGCAATCCGGGATAGCAACCTCACATCTGCCGAGCTACCTCGGTGGACAAAAGAGAGGGCGGCCGGATATCCGCCACAAAGCATACCTCCTTCAGCCACCACCCCCGGAATCCGAAAGGTGGCTTCCAGAGATACACCCGTCGCCCAAAAGACACCCAAAGCTACTCCGGGATACCGGAGAGGGATCGGGACATCCCTAGGCAATCCAGATTCCACGGCAAACTACGCCACCGCCAAGAAACCTCAACGGAATGGGATCGACCCCGGTGTCCTTTCCCCTACCTAGGAACTAGCGCGCCTGTGGGAGAAATCACGAAGGCTAAAAAGAGGAAGGGCAAAAGGGAGGGGTGAGGAGGAGGAGGAGGAATGGAAAAAGGGGAGGATGGGGAGGATGGGATAGGGGAGGGGAGAATGGGGGGTAATTAGGTTCGGTCTGAGGAAGAAGACCGACAGGGCTAATTCCTCAGACCAAGAGCCTCTTCACCACGCCAAGGAGCCCCCCTTGAAGAGGTACTGTTGAGTAGTCATCTGCTGAGAAAAGTAACAAGCTTGTTGATACATTTTGTAATTTTGTTGGGCTGTCCACTTGAATAGCACCCCTAACCCCTAACACACACTACATATACCCTAACATGCTGGATATTAAAAGTAACCCTTTGGCCAACTGTTATCAAGATTGCTTGGCTAATTTGATAAGTGCACAGTACATCCAAAGTTTCACTAGGTTGAAGTGTAATAATGATAATTAAAAAAAAAAATAATTGTGGGCCATACATCTTATGTAGAGGTAAGGGAACCTGAGATGGAGACTTACAATTACAGTGAGGAAGAAGAGGTTGAAAAGTGCCAGATACTGGATCTGAAATAGCAGTATCTGTCTCAACTAAAGATCTGGAAATCAGCTTTGTGAATTAGATGCCAGAACTTTACTCAGGGAAGGTGCAGAAGACTCATTATAAATATTCATAAGTAATAATTAAATTTCTCCTCCCTGTTCCCCAGCACAATCAAACCCAACAAGGACAAGCCTACATGCTTACTAAAAGAAACAACCCTAGGGCTAATAAGAGCGATGAACAGAGGACTAAATGCAGCCCCAGAATCAAAAGGGTGCTTGCCCTCTGATGCTCACTTGGTCCTGTTCCACCAGACAGCAGAAAGTGATGCAAAACCAAGAGAGTGATTTGGCAGGGCCAACACTGAACCTCCGGTTTGACCTCTGTTCCCCTACCAAAGAAGCATGTTGTCCACTCAAAAACCACAGCTTCACAGGCTGGCTCAACTTCCAGGAAAGTGGAAACAATAAGAATATGGGTCACTGTGTATGACAAAGGCACTGGCAATGCTAGTTTAGTCTCCATATGTCATGATCATCCTGAGAGTGCTGAAACCACCCATCACTCACCATGCCATCAGGGCATGGAGAAATAGAATAAGCTGAATAATGTTAAAATGAAAACTGGATTTTATACCGGAGTTTAAAAAACAAATATGACAGGGCCACAAATTGTAACTCATCCCTCACCCCCTTTCCCTGCAAACTAAAACAATAATTACAAATAAGTTCTGTTATTACAATAAGCACTATGTCGAAGATGGTCACACATGCAATCACATCTCCTTTCAAAATAATAACAACTTCAGATACAATAGTATCTGAGCTGATTACATCAACTCAAGGCTGAGGGACTGATTACCTCAAACTACTCCTGTTCTTCACCACTCTCCTTTGTATGGACTGATGAAGCCACTGTGTGGCGAAATGTTTCCTCAGTAAAAATACCCAAGTGTTGCACACGTGTCTAATTTATCAACTCGTTGGTTCTCTGAAGCATTTATCTACATTACAATAGTTTTGCATTACTGGAGCTGTGAAAATATGTTTGATAATCAAACCTATTTCTATTTGTCTACTAGGATAAGTTTATTAAATTTTATTTGTCTTCTTGATCCTCATGATTTAAACAAAAACACACACATACAACAGAGCCAGGAGCTATGACCCAATCTGTGCAACCACAATTAAGTGAATACACACACACACAACTTAACCAGGAGCTATGATTCAACTTCTGCAACCACAATTGAGTTAACGTGCATGCACATTGCGCGTGCGCACCCCCCACCCCCACACGCACACGCATACATACACATGCACACACACACACACACATATATATGGGCAGGGATAACAGGGAAGGCACTACAATGGATCAGGGAATACCTGTCAGGAAGACAACAGCGAGTCATGGTACATGGCGAGGTGTCAGAGTGGGTGCCTGTAACGACTGGGGTGCCACAGGGATCAGTCCAAGGACTGGTGCTGTTTCTGGTATTTGTGACCGACATGATGGAAGGAACAGACTCCGAAGTGTCCCTGTTTGCAGATGATGTAAAGTTGATGAGAATAATTCAATCGGACGAGGACCAGGCAGAACTACAGAGGGATCTAGACAGACTGCAGGTCTGGTCCAGCAACTATCTCCTGGAGTTCAACCCCACCAAGTGCAAAGTCATGAAGATTGGGGAAGGGCAAAGAAGATTACAGATAGAGGACAGTCTAGTGGGCCAGAACCTACAAACCTCACTCAAGGAAAAGGATCTTGGTGTGAGTATAACACCGGGTACATCTCCTGAAGCGCACATCAACCAAATAACTGCCACAGCATATGGGCACCTGGCAAACCTAAGAACAGCATTCTGACATCTAAATAAGGAGTCATTCGGGACCCTGTACACAGTGAACATTAGGCCCATACTGGAATATGCAGCGCCAGTTTGGAACCCTCACCTAGCCAAGCATGTAAGGAAACTAGAGAAAGTGCAAAGGTTTGCAACAAGACTAATCCTGGAGCTAAGAGGTATGTCCTACAAGAAGAGGTTAAGGGAAATCAACCTGACAACACTGGAAGACAGGAGAGATAGGGTGGATATGATAATGACATATAAAATACTTAGAGGTATAGACAAGGTGGACAGAGACAGGATGTTCCAGAGATGGGACACAGCAACAAAGGGTCACAGTTGGAAGTTGAAGACTCAGATGAACCACAGGGATGTTAAGAAGTATTTCTTCAGTCACAGAGTTGTCAGGAAGTGGAATAGCCTGGGTAGTGATGTAGTGGAGACAGGATCCATACATAGCTTTATGAAGAGGTTTGATAAAAGTCATGGAGAGGGAAGTGTGACCTGGTAGCGGCCAGTTGAAGAGGCGGGGCCAGAAGCTGTGACTAGGTGAGTACAATTAGGCGAGGTGAGCATGCACGCACACACACACACGCACATGCACACAGCCCCTTCCTCCTCCTCTTGCATTACTTCTCAACCAAATAAAAAAAAATTATTTAAGAATGAGAGAAAAAATAACTTCCCATGATTCACTAAAACATGAGAATTTTTACATTACCTGTTGTTATGATAACAATTATTAGTGACAATTAATACACTTGCACACAAACTTAGCCGAATGCTGAATGACCCACACGGGTTTACCACTTTATGAATATAGTCATGTTAAATACTCGTGCAGTAGCACACACATCAAGTACTCACTGATAGTGAAATTCACAAAATACTTGTCATCTCTAGTACAGTATTAGTTCTAGTTACAACTAAACTACTTCATTACAAATGAGAATAAACTAAGTTAATATGAAAGAAATTACACAAACAACATTTAAACAAAATATGTTTGGCTTTTAGCAAAAATAAAAAGTAATAAGTATGTATAAATATCTTCAGATTTATATTGCTGTATACACTGCATACTATTAAAATGAAGGTGAAAAGCTCAAAACTTCCTCAAGTTCTTCAATGTTTCTGACTAGAACTACAGTATAGGTATCATTTTACCAGATAAGAGGAGTGCATTTTCACTTATAAATCTGGTAAGAAACAAATACAACTTGTGGCATACATATTTACATGTTCAAAATGTAATATACCATGGGAGAAAGTAATGTACCACAGGGGTATGAAAAATCCTTGATTTTCAAGTTCTACTTATAGATAAAAAGTTCACTTAAGCAATACAAGTTTCAGTATGACAAGAAGTACATGTACTGTACCAGAAATATAACTAGTGCAATTAATACATGGTTTTGTTTCTGCAACACTCAATTGAAATACAAATTCTTTTAATACTGAGTGCACATATATGTATTTACTCATTTAAGTTTATGGGAGTGGGGATGAGCTCTATTACTTGGTCCTGCCTCTTAGCTCTCAACTGAATGATGTTAAAAAGTGCTTTATGAAAAAATCTGCTACCACTTTGTCATTGTTCACTTGACTCTAGTTTTGAACCACATGTACATACATACATACATACACATGCAGCATGAGAGAGCACAAGCAAGAGAGAGAAAGAAAGAGTGATAGATACACACACACACAGGACACACATACAACAAATCACCAAGAAAATCTCCAAGACTGTAGGCATATTATCAAAGATAAGGTACTACGTTCCACAATCAGCTCTCCTGGCACTGTACCATACACTCATATACCCTTATCTTACATATGGAATTTGTGCATGGGGATCAACAACATCCAATCATCTAAAACCCCTCATAACCCAGCAAAAGGCAGCAGTAAGAATGATAATGAATTCCCACTCCCGCCAGCACACTCCACCAATTTTTAAAAGTCTGAATCTGCTCACCATTAAGAACATCCATACTTATTCATGTGCCTACTACATACACAGAACAATACACGCAAATATAAACCCTCCACTCAAACTTCTCCTCCCCAACTTAAACAGGACACATGACCACAACACAAGACACAGATCTCTTTTTGATATACCTCATGTCCTTATCACACTGTGTAAAAACTCTATGCACATAAAGGGCCCTAAAATATGGAATTCATTACCAGAAGATATTAAAGTCACCCAGTCTGAAAATCAGTTTAAGACTTCTCAAAAGCCATTTAATCACCCTAGACTAAACGCTATATACTCAGTACACACATACTCACCTATGTACTCCCACATCATAACTTCAACAATCACTTTGAACCTTTTATCCACTGTTGACAGGAAAATAATTGAACCATTGTTTTCACAAAAAGCATTTTAGACTATATGAATACATGTATATCCTTTGTCTTATACAAATTTAATTCACTTATAATTAATAATCTACTGTTCAACTATGAAATAATTACTGTCCTACTGTACAACTATGATAAAATCCTTAGTGTTAAGTAGACTGTAAGCCAATAATGTTAAGTTGGCCCATAATGCCTAGGCATAATAGAGGCTCTCTTTGCATTGCAACTCACTATTGTAAATATAAAATCTCAATGTACTGTTTGCAAAGACATAAAATAGATAGATAGATAGATAGATAGATAGATAGATAGATAGATAGATAGATAGATAGATAGATAGATAGATAGATAGATAGATAGATAGATAGATAGAAGAAGAAGAAGAAGAAGAAGAAGAAGAAGAAGAAGAAGAAGAAGAAGAAGAAGAAGAAGAAGAAGAAGAAGAAGAAGAAGAAGAAGAAGAAGAAGAAGAAGAAGAAGAAGAAGAAGAAGAAGAAGAAGAAGAAGAAGACAAAGAAGAAGACAAAGAAGAAGACAAAGAAGAAGACAAAGAAGAAGACAAAGAAGAAGACAAAGACGAAGAAGAAGACAAAGACGAAGAAGAAGACAAAGACGAAGAAGAAGACAAAGACGAAGAAGAAGACAAAGACGAAGAAGAAGACAAAGACGAAGAAGAAGACAAAGACGAAGAAGAAGAAGACAAAGACGAAGAAGAAGAAGACAAAGACGAAGAAGAAGAAGACAAAGACAAAGACGAAGAAGAAGACAAAGACGAAGACGAAGAAGAAGAAGACGAAGACGAAGAAGACGAAGACAAAGAAGACGAAGACGAAGACGAAGACGAAGAAGAAGACGAAGAAGAAGACGAAGAAGAAGACGAAGAAGAAGACGAAGACGACGAAGACGAAGAAAACGAAGAAGAAGAAGACGAAGACGAAGAAGAAGAAGACGAAGAAGAAGACGAAGAAGAAGACGAAGAAGACGAAGAAGAAGACGAAGAAGACGACGAAGAAGAAGACGACGAAGAAGACGAAGAAGAAGAAGATGAAGAAGACGAGGAGGGAGGAGGGAGGAGGGAGGAGGAGGCGGAGGAGGAGGAGGAGGAGGAGGAGGAGGAGGAGGAGGAGGGTGGTGGCGGTGGTCTTTTCTTGCCCTTCTTCAAACTTCATAACTTGTACTTGCTGGGGTTAAACTCTAGTAACCACTCGTCAGACTAAACCTGCAGCCTGTCCAAATCCATTTGTAGCCTTTCCTGGAGGAGGAGGAGGAGGACTGCTGCATTATACTGCATTTGTGTCTTATTTCCATCTTTTCAGTACCTTATACAATTTCCCTCTATTTTAATACTGTTTAAGAGTCCTCACTTCCTGTGTGACAATTATCTCTACTGTGATTTATGTGTAGTAATGGTAATATTCTTCAGTTGTTTATCAAAATCTAAACACTGAATCCTGCACTATGTGTATATTGTTTTAAAGTATGATAAATTACTTTCTGTGTATGATTTGATAAACCAAAGAGACTGCCACTGTTGTGGTGTGGACTTACCCTCATCTGTGTTGACTTGTAAACTGTGCCTCACACATACACATATCATAGCTATGACATCATACAGGTCAACCGTCAGTGCTCATGTTCAACCATCCTTACACTAATGGTTGCTAGTGCTGATATACTGCTGACACCACCACCACATCCTGACTAAGGTTATTTTTGACTGCTGACCTGACAGCAGAGGGATCCCTGGACCTCAATTACAGTACGTGTACTTATGAAAATGAAGCGTCGGTGCTAGAAAACAAATTGGAAGAAGGGATACTGTACTAAGTTAAACGTTGTGTAGAGAACAAGTAAGTGGTTCCTCAATTTACACAAACATTTTTTCCTTACTTCAGAACAATTTAATTTGTGGTAAAAATTATATATCTTAATTACAGCCTCTCCTCACTTAATAACGGAGTTCTGCTCCTTAGATCACATCGGTAAACGAATTCATTGCTAAGTGAGGAGCATGCTATAATGGTAGGGGGTTTCTGTCAACCATTTTTGATATTGTTTTAATGTCACCTTTGCAACATTTCTGGTATATTTTTTAATTGTTTATACAGTAGTGTACAGTATTTTGTAATAAAAGAATAGAAGAAATCAGCTTTAATATACATTTTTTTAGGTAGGCATACTGGCCAGAGAGCCCGTCATAAGTCCAAGTCGTCGGTAAACGAGTATGTCACTAAGTGAGGAAAGGCTATACATTATTGAAAAAATTATTTTTTTCCAAGCAAATACATAAAGTGCACATACAGTACATAACAATGGCAACAGCAAGTTTTTTTCTTTTTTTTTTTAGCTCTCCATTCAGATAATAACAAATATGATGAACAGTCTTTTGGTATACATAGAGATGTTTCAATGTGTGAAAATCTTGAAATATATCTAGTGGCTCTTTAACCCTTAAACTGTCCAAACATAGAACTACGTTCGCTCGTGTAGTGCTCTGAACGTAGATCTATGTTTTGTTTTACATGCTTTCTTATGGAGAAAATAAAGGTCGGAGCGCTACGCGCGCAAATGTAGACCTACGTTCGGAAAGTTTAAGGGTTAATGAATTAGCTACTAATATGATACTTTTCTGTAATGCAATTATGAAAATCTCTAAAATATTACTGTAGTATTACACATAAAATAAATAAATTCATACACACATGTTCAGTAAAACCTTAATTTAACAGACTAATAGGGGACTGGTGTCCAATGATACCAATTTTACACTGATTCCAAATTATGAAATTTATTTTTCACAATTGTTATATGGTATAAACCTTAGTAATAAATACCGACAAGTTGGTTTGCTTACGTGTCTTTCTAAACCAGCAATTGTTATATAAATGGGCAAAGTTCGGATTCAGTAGACTTAGTCTGTTGGGTCTGGAGACACTACTGCACACTTAAGAATATTATGGCATGTTAAAGAATATAGTACTGCACTGTAAATAAAAATGAAGCAGTTGAAAGTATGTACTATGAGACTATGCATGCAGGGTATAGTTCAGTAATTTGCTTACATTTTGTGGAGAAGAAATATGATGTATTTTGTTATAGTGTCTTATAGTAACTCAGAATACTTGTATTCTGAGTTACTATAAGACACTATACTTGTATTCTGATACTTGTATTCTGAGTCAGTGAAGCTGTAAAGCTCCACTATGAAGTCATAAATGGCTGAAAAGATGGAGAACAAGGAACAGGCATAAAAAATGTACCCAATTTTGAATGTCTGCCATGCTGATGCTGCTCCTCTATGATAATTTTTTTAAGAATTCTTAAGTATGGATAAATGCGCTTCTTTTCACTTTTGTTGGTCAATGTTCTTGACGAGAACAGCAATGGCATTTCGTACTACAAAAGTATGTAATATGCTTTATGAGAGCTGAAGACTGGATGTTAAATGGCAGCCTGAGAGAAGCCTCACCCTCCCTCTTAAACAATTTTACCCTTTTTTTCTTTTATTATGAGCCATCCCATGAGACACCTAGATAAGTGGAGGAAAAAAAAAAATAATTACAGCAACCACCAAGGGAGGTACTACCGTCCTGCCAAGCAAGTGTAAAACAGAAGCCTGTAATTGTTTTACATGATGGTAGGATTGCTGGTGTATAAGTTCAAGTCATCAGCTTCCTTGTGGTTAGAGTGAAAGAGGTTTTAAAAATTACAGACCAGATGGTCATTCAGTGCAATATGTTGTATAGATTGAAATCCATATACTTGGGAAGTGGAAAGTTACTTCAGCTATAATAGTGTGACAATACCAGTAAGTTGGTGATGTGCTACTTAACCTATTTGCAGTCATCCACAATCTTATTACTTGTTTTTTATTAGTCCTTTATTTTCAAGGATTGATGCTTGCCAATGCACTCTTTATCAGTGTCTTTCTTTACCTCATGAATAGCACTAAAATATGGCTTACTATTTTTTTTGTATTTTATTACTATACCGCACTGCAAACACATTTACTGCCCTGCTGTTGAAGTCTTCCAACCATCTTTATTTTGTATTAACCCTTTCAGGGTCCAAGGCCCAAATCTGGAGTCACGCACCAGTGTCCAAGAATTTTCAAAAAAAAAATTTGTTATTTTTTCTTATGAAATCGTAGAGAATCTTTTTGTGAAGGTAATAAAACAAAAAGTACGAAATTTGGTGGAAAATTGACGAAATTATGCTCTCACGAATTTTGATGTGTCAGCGATATTTACGAATCGGCGATTTTGCCGACTTTGACTCCCATTTTAGGCCAATTACATTATTCCAATCAACCAAATTCTTAGCTATTTCACTAGTATTACTTCTATTCTATCGATTGAGCCCAAGAAATCGCCAAGTCAACTGTTTCAACTACAAAATAAAGTGATCGGAAATTGTTAATTTGGCCAATTTAACACAAAGTTCAAAATATTCCAATTTCAAAATAGGGTCCAGAATGAACAATGTAGGCATTCCTGGCACTAAACTAACATTTCCTCTGTTCATTAGTTATGTTTTGAGGCTTTACAAATAAATTCCATTTTGATTTTTTATTCACATAATGAATTTTTATTCACACCAAAAAATAGAAGATTTACTGCTTTGCAATACTGTAATAATTGTATAAATATCATCACCATATTTGTGAATGTATATTAGACCCACCAGCTGAAGTGTATTAGACGTGTGAGGTCGTTTATTTACTCTTGAATATCGGCAAAAATTTAACATTTCTGCTACTTTGAGCTCAGTTTCAAGCCATTTCCAGTGCTAAAACCAATCAAAATCATCTCTATTTCTGTAATATGTCTTTCATTCTATCAAATGAGACCAAGAAATCGCAAATACAACTATAAAAAACATACGAAAAAACACTGCAAAGTTGCTGTTTTAATCGAAAAATCATGATTTCATTTTTTTTCTCTCATTATACACAGTGTGCTGCAGGATCTGTTTTATGTGGTGCACACATACCACATAGATGTATTCTCTCACATCTAGGCCCAAATGTACCACTCACAGTTTATCAGAGTGAGCTGAGCTCATGGCGTAGATCTACGGTTTGGACCCTGAACGTAAAGCCGTAGATCTACGGGACGGACCCTGAAAGGGTTAATGTTGGTAGTTACCGACAATATGTTAGGTAAAAGGACACAAGTGCAACTAATGTGACATTTTATTGTGGCAACGTTTCGCTATCCAGGAGCTTTATCAAGCCGTTATGGTTTGATAAAGCTCCTGGAAAGCGAAACGTTGCTGCAATAAAATATCACATTAGTTGCACTTGTGTCCTTTTACCTAACATCTTTATTTTATATTCACAGCATCAAGGTATGTGTGTGCAGTTGTTAATGCAACTCAGTGCCTAATATTTACTGACAAAGTTGATCTCATTTATCAGAAATCTTCCCTACTGGGATAGGCTGAGGGTGCTAAATCTGTTCTCCCTGGAAAGGCATAGTATTAGGATATGATTGAGGAGTATAAATGGAAGCCAGGAATAAATAGAGAGGATATAAATAATGTAATAAAAATATCTAACCATGACAGGACTCACAGCAATGGGTTCAAGTTGGAAAAATTTAGATTTAGAAAAGATATAAAGTATTGGTCTGGTAAGAGTTGTGGATTAGTGGAACAAATTCTCCAGTAGTGTCACCAAGGCAAAAACCTTGGGTAGCTTAAAAATAGGTTAGACAATTGTGTGGGTGGGTGCGAGTTGGACCTGTGTAACATGAGCCAGTAGGAATGCTGCCGTGCTCCTTCTTTCTCAAATTCTCATGATAGTTGCTCATAACCCATGTTAAATACAAAACCTCAATGCTTCTCTGGCCACTATGTTTACTGTTATAAACAACCATCTTGGTGAGGCATAAAGCACATATTATTATTATTATAATCAAAAAGAAGCGCTAAGCCACAAGGACTATACAGCGCTGCAGGGCAGGAAGGAAGCGAGGGCATCAGGTGGCAAAAGGGAGATGGATGAGCAACAGGTTACGGATAACAGCGGGGCAGTGGATGGTGAAAGGGTAAAGGGCAGCAAGAGACTGAACCAGAAAGGGCTGAGGGGAGTGCGAAAAGTATCATCAGAGTTTGTGGAGTAAATCAGTCGTTGTCAAGAAGTCAATGAGAGAGTCAGGATTAAAGGAGGGTCCATCAGCAAGAAGGGAAGGTAAAGAGAGAGTAGGAGAACGAAGACGACGTTGGAGGTAAATTCTGCGTGCTCGTTGATAGAGAGGGCAGTCTAACAGAATGTGGCTAATCGATACTGGAACTTGACACTGCTCACAGAGAGGAACAGGGTGCCTCTCCATGAGATACCCATGAGTAAGACGAGTGTGGCCAATGCGAAGGCGGGAGAGAGTGGTCTCCCAACCTCGGCACTGATGACAAGAAGACGGCCAGTAACCTATGCTCGGTTTAATAGAATGAAGTTTGTTACCGAGCAGAGTTGACCAACGTTGTTGCCAACGGGTGCGAAGGTGGGTAGCTATTGCAGCAAAATAGTCTAGAAATGGAACACCTCGATAGGAAATTGGTAGGTCATATACTGCTGACCGCGCAGCAGTGTCTGCCTGTTCATTGCCCTGTACGTCGACATGACCAGGGACCCAACAAAAAACAATATCTTTATGTTTGGTAGAGATACGGCGTAGCCAAAGTTGGATACGGAGAACTAGGGGATGAGATGTATCAAATTTTCGTATAGCCTGTAGAGCACTAAGGGAGTCTGAGACTACTACAAATGATGACACAGGCATAGATGCGATACGAATAAGTGCTGCAAGAATGGCATACAGTTCAGCAGTAAAAATGCTAGCTGAAGATAGTAAATGCCCTCGTACGACGCTGTCCGGAAACACTGCTGCGAATCCGACGCCGTCTGAAGACTTAGAGCCATCTGTGTACACAGCGGTGGCATGAGAATGAGAGTGGAAGTGATCAAGAAAAAGAGAGCGGGAAGCCACCGTAGGCAGTTGAGCTTTCGAGCAAGGGAGTGAGAAAGAACAGACCCGAACAGCTGGAACTTCCCAGGGGGGTAGGGAAAAGTGAGATGCTACATGAACATATAAAGGTGGTAACTGAAGGGAAGACAAGAGTGAAAGTAGGCGAAGAGAAAAGGGACGGAGCAAACAGGGGCGGCGAACGAATAAAGAATGTCTACTAATATCGGTGACCATTCTATAAATGGAAGGATTGTGTAGATCGTGAGAGCGTACATAGTAACGAAGGCAATGGGCATCACGGCGATCAGACAAGGATGGAACATTTGCTTCTGTATAGAGGCTCTCAACAGGGGAAGAGCGAAAAGCACCAAGGCACAAACGTAAGCCTTGGTGATGGATAGAGTTAAGGCTAGAGAGAGTAGCAGGAGAGGCCGCGGAATAAATCTGGTCACCATAATCGAGTTTCGATAAAACGAGGGCTGAATGTAGGCGAAGCAGAGTTCGACGATCAGCTCCCCAGGAAAGATGAGCAAGGGTTTTAAGAAGGTTTAGCCGGCTGTGACAAGTTGCCTTCAGAGAGGTAATGTGAGGTTTCCAGGTTAACCGACGGTCAAAGAGAAGGCCTAGAAACCTGACTGTATCACGTTCGGGGATACGGGAGCCATAGAGATACAAAGGATGATCGGAGATAACAGAGCGTCTAGTGAAAGTAATTTGGTGAGTTTTGGTACTTGAAAATTTAAACCCATGTGTGGTGGCCCAAGTGGAAACACGGTCGACCGCATGCTGGAGAGAAACTGCAATAAGGTGACAGTCAGCGCCTGCACAAGCAATAGCGAAGTCATCAACATAGAGTGATGACCAAATATTGGGTGGAAGAACAGAGGCCAAATCATTTATAGCAAGGAGAAAAAGTGTTGTGCTTAGAACACATCCCTGAGGGACACCTTCAGCTTGGACGAAGTCCGGGGAAAGAACATTATTGACTCGAACACGGAAATGTCTGTCAGTTAAAAAGTTCTTAAGGAAGGATGGTAGATTGCCTCGGAGGCCTAAGGAATGGGCCTGGGCCAAAATATTATACCTCCAAGTTGTGTCATATGCCTTCTCAAGGTCAAAAAATATGGCAATAACTGAGTGATTATTCGCAAAGGCATTACGAACATACGTATCCAAGCGTAGTAAGGGGTCTATGGTAGAACGACCCTTACGAAAGCCATATTGACTAGCGGAGAGACTGTTGTGAGTCTCTAAATACCACATTAAACGTCGATTTACGAGGCGTTCCATCACTTTGCAAACTGCACTTGTAAGAGCGATGGGGCGATAGTGGGAGGCATCATGTCCTGTAGTACCCGGTTTGCGGAAAGGGAGAACAATGGCAGATTTCCACAGCTGGGGAAGAACTCCTTGTGCCCAAATAAGATTGAAGAGGTGTAAGAGGACTACAAGGGCTGACCGATGTAAATGTTGTAACATACGAATATGAATGTCATCAGGCCCAGCTGCCGATGATCGGCAAGCTGAGAGCGTTGCCTCCAGTTCTTGAAGTGTAAAAGGCACATTATACTGTTCTTCTCCGAGAGAAGAAAAGTCCAAGGGTACTAACTCTCTGGCAGACTTTGAGGAAAGAAACGAGGGGCATAGATGGAGCCCTCGGGAAATACGGACCAGATGTGTGCCAAGTTCAATGGCAACGTCGAGAGGGTTTGCTATATCAACACCAGTGACCCGTAGAACAGGAGCCGGGTCAGGAGAGTATTTACCACTCAATTTCCTCACTTTTTTCCAGACTGCACTCATAGAAGAAGCAGAGGTGATGGTGGAAACATAGTCTCGCCAACAAGTGCGTTTAGCTTCACGGATGACACGGCGAGCGATCGCACGCTTCTGCTTAAAATCAACAAGTCTCTCAGCGGTTCTATTGTACCGGTACCTGCCCCATGCAGCACGTTTCAAACGTACTGCACGAGCACAAGCAGGAGACCACCAAGGCACGCACTTCTGAGAATGCCTGCCTGAGGTGTGGGGTATAGAATGAGAAGCTGCGGTATAAACTGATGTCGAGAAGATGTGTAGGAGCTCATCAATGGAGGATGAAGAAGGAACCTCACTAAAAGCAGTGAGGTGTGAGTAAAGATCCCAATTTGCCCGATCAAATTGCCAGCGAGGGCTACGGGAAGGTGGTGAATAGGAAGGAGAAGTAAGAATGATCGGAAAATGATCGCTGTCATGTAAGTCTGGTAGAACAGACCAGGTGAAGTCTAGTGCTGTGGAGGAAGAGCAGACTGATAGATCGATGCAAGAGAGAGTATGAGTACGAGGATCAAAATGGGTGGGAGTACCCGTATTTAAAACATGGAGGGGGTGAGAGGCAAGAAAAGCCTCCAACTGAATGCCACGTGAGTCACAATGAGACCCCCCCCAGAGGAAATGGTGGGCATTAAAATCACCAAGTAACAGAAGTGGTGGTGGTAAGGATGAAACAAGAAAGGCAAAGTCTGGGATAGAAAATGCTCGAGAAGGAGAGAGATATAAAGAACATATTGTAAACCACTTATTCAAGTGGATACGGGCTGCAGTGTAATGCAGCGAGGTATGGACAAATAGTTGACAGTACGGAATATCATTGCGTAGAAGAAGGGCACTTTCATTAAAGGTCCCATCTGAGAAAGGATCCGAAGAATACAATAAATTATAGCCTGAGATAGGTTGGAAAACAGCCGAGTGTAATTTTGGTTCTTGTAAGCAAGCACCAACAGGGGAAAACCTGGAAAGCAACATCTGAAGCTCACCCCGATTACCCCTGAGGCCGCGGATATTCCACTGTAAATAGGCCATGATTGGCGATGAAGAAAATATCAGGAATCTGTAGGTAAAGGCACCTACGGACTAGAGGGGTTAGAAAAGTCAACGTGTGGTGGCATTGGAAGATGTTCAAGTAGCGAAGGAACGGAGCGTTGCGAAGAATGGGGTTGTGAAGATGGAGGAGAGGGAAGAGAAGGAACAGGAAGTGAATCAGTGTCCATTGAAGGTTTAGTCTCTGCAATATATTCTGAAATGGCTTCAAGTGTTTCTGAATTCAAAGATGTATGGGAAACCATATTGGAGATAGGAGGAGGAGGGTGAGTAAAGATTGGGACAGTAATGGACTGTACCAAAGTAGAGGGGGAGGGAAAAGTGTAAGGGACTGGAGATGAAGTGTGGGGGGGGACAGAAGAGGTAGAAACCTGGGAGGTGACAGAAGAGGGAGAAACTTGGGAGGGGACGGGGGTGGAAGGCATAGTACGAGGAGGAGGGTGAATCTCCACACTTGTAATAGAGCCAGAGAGAGGGGAAGAACTAGGTACAGAGACTGGAAAGGTAACGTGTGGAGGTGGAAGAAGGGAAGGAAGGGGCAAAGAAGATTTGAGCAATGTGGATTTTTTGGACTTCTGAGTAGAGGGGCGATTGGTATTAGGTGTCGTACGAGGTCTTGTCGATACTGGGGCTTGTGAGGAAGGACGCGAAGATGTGAGAACAGACTGAGTTGTAGTCGGGACGTCAGAGCCAAGGACAGCAAAAGGATTAGATGCCGTAATGGCTATGGGAGGGGTAACAACAGAGGAGGCTGCAGAAGATGGGACCCCAGAAGTGGGGGGATGTTTGGAAACACGAGAATAAGAAACACGGGGTAGTCTCCCTTGGAGGCGGAGATGAGTAACTGCCATAGCATAAGGGAGACCTTCTGCCTCTTTGAGGCAACGGATTTCACGTTCATTTAAGTAGACCTGGCAACGGCGGGAGTACGAAGGGTGAGCTTCATTACAATTAAGGCAAGATGGAGGTTGACTGCAAGATGTATTAGAATGGTTGTCGGCACCACAGACTGGGCATTCGGCCATAGATCTGCAATATTTCGCTGGGTGACCAAAACGCCAGCAATTTCTACATTGTTGCGGTGTAGGTATCACCTTTCGAACTTGTAACCGATGTCCCGCGACATATACAGAGGACGGGAGTTCTCGGCTGTCAAAAGTTAAACGAGCCACATTGCAAGGGTAACGTCTCCGCCCCCGGGCAGGAAGGACATAAGTGTCTACTTTGAGGATTGGGAGATCCTGGAGTTCCAGCTGTTCAAAAATGTCATTGCCACATGACTGGAAATTCTGTTGGACTATGGTATGGGGCAGAATGACAGTACCACTACAAGAATTGAGAGAAAGATGTTTTTCAATAGTGATAGGAGTAGTATCGATATTCGAAAGGAGAGAAAGATCATGAGCTTGGGTAGCATTCTGGACAGTGACGATGCGCGTACCGCTCTTGAGAGCGTGAAATGAAATATCTCTGCCAACATGACGCAGGAGCGCTTTGGCAATACTATGGTCAGAAAGGTAGGCAGAAGAAGAAGTTGGTCTTAAAGTAAAGAATTTAGTCCATTGTGTGGTCCGAAACTGAGCGTGGAGAGGGAGTGCTTGACGTGTCGGTCGTTTCCGAGTAGAATGGGAAGGTAACGACGGAGCATCATCAGGAGATTGACGTTGGCGTTTAGGAGTAGGACCGGAGTTGGTCCGGCATGAAATGGGTGGGCGATTCGAAAATTGCCGTACCGTAGAGGGAGAAGCCGGAAGCATAGTCAAAGGAGAGCGGAGTTCAGACAAATCGAAGGAGTCAGTCGAAGCCCCGGTACCTGAAGCGGGTGAGGAAACAGCACCAGCAAGAGGTACAGGGGCATCAGGAGTGTCCGAAGAGTGGTCTAAACACAAGGCAGGGTCAGAATGGGGTGCGGTATCAAGAAGGGGCCCGGGGGTAGTGGTTTCATGGACTAGGGCTGCCATGGTTAGGTTACTCCTTTGCTTTTTGTTTTTAAGAAAAAAAAAGAAAGAAGAAAAGAAAATAAAAACAAAAAAAAGAATAAAAAAAGGGGGGAGCGGGGAGGAATAGTTCCCAGGAGGAATGAAAGGGCCGGAAATCTCCCTCCGCGCCCAAGAGGACTCGACACCGCTAGTAGCGCAGATGCAGCATGGAACCCGTGCCATACCCTACCCTTCATGCCAGTAAACCAGCAATCCGGGATAGCAACCTCACATCTGCCGAGCTACCTCGGTGGACAAAAGAGAGGGCGGCCGGATATCCGCCACAAAGCATACCTCCTTCAGCCACCACCCCCGGAATCCGAAAGGTGGCTTCCAGAGATACACCCGTCGCCCAAAAGACACCCAAAGCTACTCCGGGATACCGGAGAGGGATCGGGACATCCCTAGGCAATCCAGATTCCACGGCAAACTACGCCACCGCCAAGAAACCTCAACGGAATGGGATCGACCCCGGTGTCCTTTCCCCTACCTAGGAACTAGCACGCCTGTGGGAGAAATCACGAAGGCTAAAAAGAGGAAGGGCAAAAGGGAGGGGTGAGGAGGAGGAGGAGGAATGGAAAAAGGGGAGGATGGGGAGGATGGGATAGGGGAGGGGAGAATGGGGGGTAATTAGGTTCGGTCTGAGGAAGAAGACCGACAGGGCTAATTCCTCAGACCAAGAGCCTCTTCACCACGCCAAGGAGCCCCCCTTGAAGAGGCTGCTTCCATATATCATTGGCAAATATTTTTATTCGATACCTTGAAAAAACAAATTACAATGTCATTTTTCTTATACTTGAAAAGTATAAAATTACAATATATTGATATTTCTAAGTTACCGGTTAGCCGGTCAGAGGTTTCAGGTGTGGCACTGAGAACAGCATTGAGACCTGACTCACAGTGGCTAACAAGTCTGCCTGAATCTGGTTTAGTGTTGCCATGGACATGTGACTCATAGGCACTGGCACAGAGTCCATGGTCTGGGATATTGGCTGTTTGGAGGTACATCTAAACTGTCGTATCTGAGTGTGTCTGCAAAGACAGTGGTTATGTATGAATGATGGTGAAAGTGCTGAATGATGAAAATTTTTTTTTCTCTTTGGGTCACCCCTGCCTCAGGAAACAGCTGATGTGCTAAAAAAAAAAAAAAAAAAAAAGTAAGCAAGCTGTTCGCAAACTCAAGAATTCAGTCAAATTGGGGCAGTCAGTGAATTACAGTAATCAAAAGTAGTAGTTAAATATTTGATGAGATTTCATTTGTGATCCCAGTCATGCTTATCCATGTTACAGCCTCAGCTTCTTGACTCCTTAATCTTCTCCCTCCACAGTGTCACTCTAAAAAGTTCATTTTTAACCAAACGGTGGTGTTGACGATTTTTTTTTATGTAACTCCTGAATTATGTAAATCACTGTACAGGGTATATAAAACATGTTAAAATAAGGAATGCTATATGAAAATAATTGTCAATGACTGATGCAAGAAAATATTTAATGCTGTATGTTACCCAAGAACTCTATTTAGCATTTTTAAATCTTCCCCTCATATAGAGAACGTTTTTTAATTTTGTTTCTTTGCATGAGAGTTTGTCTTACAATCAGGATCGGATCCAGCTTGTTTTGTTTTAGAATGAAAAGGGCTGCAGGATTATTAAGTGAAAAAATACAGGTAGAGTATGAATGTATATATGGAATTCATTATAATTAAAGTCTTCAGCTACTAGTTCATACTTTATGAAGTCTTTAATTATTATTATTATAATCATAACTAAGCATTAAACTCATAAGTAGGGCTACTGTGGTAGCCCTACATTCCTTAGCTTTATCTAGGGTCTTTGTTTACAAGTCACAGGTGAACTAGATAGCATGCCTTAGCTATTTTTATGTTTATCCTGCTGTAATTATGCAGTAATAAATGACTGGAAATGTTTTTCTACATCTCTTCTGTCTGTTTGTGATTGTGATTAGGAAGATGGCAGTGTAAAAAGGGTTACACAAGTGTTAACTGCAGAAAGCAATGCATGTACCAGTGAACCCTCAATTTAATGGATTAATAGTGGAGAAGGGGGTGTCTACTGAAGCCAATTGTTCATTGAATCAAAATTGTAAGAATAATTTTTTCATGACTGCAACAGTAATGGACAATTCTAAATTTAACCTACTTAGTCTGCTAAATCCAAAAATAAATTTACCAAGCACACAACAACTGTAACACAAGATTTTGATTTAAAAAAGGGTCTGTTAATTTCTAATGTTATCTGGCCACAGATTTTGTCTGTTATATCTGAAATCCATTAAATATGGTTTCACAGTACAGTGGTACCTTGACCTACGAGTTTAATTTATTCCGTGATCGAGCTCGTAACTCAATTTGCTCATATATCAAATCAATTTTCCTCACTGAAATTAATTGAAATGCCATTAATCTGTTCCAGCACCCAAAAAACCACCCCAATTTTATTGTAGTATATACAATGTATCTAGGTAGTAGGTTGGTAGACAGTAACTGCCCAGGGAGGTACTACCGTCCTGCCAAGTGAGTGTAAAACGAAAGCCTGTAATTGTTTTACATGATGGCAGGATTGCTGGTGTCCTTTTTTTCTGTCTCATAAACATGCAAGATTTCAGGTATGTCTTGCTATTTCTACTTACACTTAGGTCACACTACACATACATGTACAAGCATATATACACACACCCCTCTGGGTTTTCTTCTATTTTCTTTCTAGTTCCTGTTCTTGTTTATTTCCTCTTACCTCCATGGGGAAGTGGAACAGAATTCTTCCTCTGTAAGCCATGCGTGTTGCAAGAGGTGACTAACATGCCAGGAGCAAGGGGTTAGTAACCCCTTCTCCTGTATAAATTACTGAATTTAAAAAGAGAAACTTTCGTTTTTCTGTTTGGGCCACCCTGCCTTGGTGGGATATGGCCGGTTTGTTAAAAAAAAAAAAAAAAAAAAATGTATATACAGCACACTTATTACTTACCTTAAAATATTTGTAGTTTTAATGTAGGGTGAGAGCTGAATACTGTATTTATTGTACAAAGAGAAAGAAGAACAAAGAATGAAAGAAGTACAAAAGAAGTTCACAGTAGAGGGGTTAGCTGGGGTGTACATCTGTGTGTTTACATTCTCGGTGTCTCTTGTGGCAGCTTAATTAAGCAATGATTAAACTCGGTGAACAATGTATGTCAATGGTGATAATAATAATAATAATAATAATAATAATTTATATAATAATAATAATAATAATAATAATAATAATAATAATAATCGCTCTGGAATGCTTTAAATATCATAAAACCATAAGAAAGAAGGAACACTGCAACAGGCCTACTGACCCATGCGGAGCAGGTCCATGCACCCCCCCCCCCCCCCGGATTAGCCCAATGACCCACCTAGTCTGGTCACCTCCACTCAAGGATGGAGCACTGCACCAGACCCAGCAGCACAAGCTAGTCAGGTTCAAATCATACCCACTCATGTATTTATCTAACCTATTTTTAAAACTACACAACGTTTTAGCCTGAATAACTGTACTCGGGAGTTTGTTCCACTCATCCACAACTCTATTACCAAACCAGTGCTTTCCTATATCCTCCCTGAATCTGAATTTTTCCAACTTGAAACCATTGCTGAGAGTCCTGTCTTGGCTGCCAAAACCTACCAAACCTATACGAAATACGTATGACATTAAAAGCACTAAAGAGCAATTATTATATTTTATTATTATATCTGAAGCGTATCTGAAGCTCGCTCATAACTCGGATTTTGGCTCACAACTCAAAGCAAAAAATCAGCCGAGCGATGGCTCGTAACTCAGAAAACTCATAAGTTGGGGCACTCATAAGTCAAGGTACCACTGTACTGGAAAACAAAATAATTCAACAAAGACGAAGTAAAACAATGAAGAAGCTGTGA
This sequence comes from Cherax quadricarinatus, assembly GCF_038502225.1. Classification (NCBI taxonomy): domain Eukaryota; kingdom Metazoa; phylum Arthropoda; class Malacostraca; order Decapoda; family Parastacidae; genus Cherax; species Cherax quadricarinatus. The sequence continues at coordinate 25,536,626 of NC_091310.1, read as the reverse complement.
AAAAATATATCAAAGAGTTTGCATTACTAACCTCCAGGAAGAGTATGGGGTTGAGCAAACAATAGACTATTATATGAAATGATCTGATCTCAAGATAGAGCAACAAAATTTTTAGGTTACTATACTGTATACCCTCTGCATGTGAGCAAAGCATTCTGCAAGGTTGTGGATAGTGAATCTGCATATACATAATTAATATACTGTACTATAAAAAAAAAAAAAGGTGTCAGGACTCCCAAGACCCCTCTATCCACAAAAAAATGTGTATCAAAATTTCTGCTTAATTTTCAGTCATTTGTATTACAAATGGGTTATTTAAGAGGGGTATAACAGTTACATCTGGAGTGAGGTTCTCAGATAATGGCATAATACCATGAAAGAATTGAATTTCCAGCTGCAGAAGATGGAACAGTACCATACACAAGTTATAATAAGGCTCTAGAATAACTTAGAATACTTATTATATATTAAAGTTTTCTTGCCAATGATGAGTAGGCATTAACATCAGGCATTTTTACAACTCAATCCAGTACCAACAGCCTGAGTAAAAACACTTATGTAAGCTCCTCTCATGACAGAGTACCTATATGAAAAGTGCCAGGAGGTAGAGGACTTCATATCCAAAAGAAGAGACAATGGTAAGAGCAAAGAGAGCCTGTGGATCAGCCAAAGACGCAGACAGAACCCGATACTGCAATGCACATCTCGGATCCACCAATGATTGCCAACAAAACACCTGGATCAATACATTCATCAATGCAAAATTCAGACAATGGGAAAGGAGAATGGTACTGTACTCCAGATATACCCAGAAACAAACCCAGAGAAGCATTTTAATATTAAGTTAAATTCCACAGTCATATAAATTAACAGACAACACTACAAGTGGCAACATTTAGTAGCATACTGCAATAGTTGTGGTAAAATACACTGACAAATACTTTGTTTTGATCATCAATACCTTATTATTGATCAAGAAGGATGACAATGTTATGAGTCTCTAAACTCACATAAACACTTCACAAAACACACTTTCTATAATGTAGTTTTAATGCAAAATAATAACAATTTCTAGATAATAACACTCTACTTCTCCCCAAACACATTCTACACTTTTTAATGCACATTCACAGAAACAGCTTAAAAAAAAAAAAAGACATTTAATCTAGAAAAATTGTATTTTAGTTTTTTATTTACATGCTGGATCTTGTCACTTGTAACTGTTGTTTAACTATACTCTATTACTGATGTGTAAGATGCAACAATGTACAGTAAATTCTTTACAAGAAAAATATCTGTAATGATAAGTGTAACCAAAATAAATATCTAGCAACAGTATTTACCTATATTAATCTGTATTCATTTCAGTGGGTATTTACCAACCCCGGATATTGCCATCATTTTATAAAGTCTAAGGTTTTTAGATACAGTATGTTAATCATTAAGAAATAAAAAGAGATAAGTAACCTAATATATTTTGATAAACCTTTTAACTAAAAACAAGAGAATACATATTATAATTTCATAAATTTTGTATCTTGGTGTGCTTGTTTACATGCAACAAGCCAGCCAGATGGTGTCTTTGCTATTTTACTATAAGCAACACATTAAATATGCAGTAATGGCTGATAAGACGTCTTATTCTATACCTGGTGTAAATAATGATAATTGTGATAGGGAAGAGAGTAGTAGAAGTGTCAAGACCAAGGGGTGAGGCTTAGTAAGGCTACCATAGCAACTCTTGATCAGGCAAAAATATTAGTTTATCAAATGCTCTTTGTCCTGACCATTTGGGACAGGTTCAATTATTATATACAAGAGAAAAACAATGTAACCATATGTAATATATTAAATAATAGTTTAGGTAGGAATGAAGAACATACTTACTTTATAATAGGCATTTCATCATAAATAACATGAGGTTAGTAAACCCAAACTCAAAAAAGCTATGAAAAATATAGACTAACAGAATCCCACAGCTTCTGGCATTTGTTTTTATTGCTTTACATCACTCGGCACTGCTTCTTGTATTCAGCCTCACTTTCCTCATCTAATTCCTTTGGAAAAGGTACTTTACCCTCTACATTGGGCATGTATTTGTCCATGCTAAGGCCATCACGCTGGTAAAACAACATGTAGGCAGAATTGAGATCGATTTGTGATTCATTTACCTCCTGTAGATGATGAAAAAAAAATAATTACACTATCACAGTAATAAAAAGATATATGATCATACAAAAATCTAACTTTTACAAGTCAAAAATTATTATGCATCTTACAATATTCATTAACTTTTACTTTAATTATATTATTTAATTTTTTAAATGCTACACTAAAAATATTTTGTTAAAACAGCAGGACTTTTAAATAATAAAATGCTGTTCTTTATCATTAACAAGGTACAGTAAGTGATTTTGTTGCTCTCCAAGGGAACTTTCATAGTAAAACAGATGGGAGAAAGCAAGATAAAATCTACATCGAAATATTAATTCTTAGCACTTAACTTAAAAATAAGGGTGAAAAACATTACCTTACAGCTGCTGTCATTAAAGCAAATCCACTTTCCTTGTGGGTTCCTAGCATAGCAGACATAATGGCCTCCTTCCATAATTCCAGTATGACACTGTAATAAAGGTATACAAAAGTATTAAGTAAATTTTTTATTATTATTATCACACTGGCCGATTCCCACCAAGGCAGGGTGGCCCGAAAAAGAAAAACTTTCACCATCATTCACTCCATCACTGTCTTGCCAGAAGGGTGCTTTACACTACAGTTTTTAAACTGCAACATTAACACCCCTCCTTCAGAGTGCAGGCACTGTACTTCCCATCTCCAGGACTCAAGTCCAGCCTGCCGGTTTCCCTGAACCCCTTCATAAATGTTACTTTGCTCACACTCCAACAGCACGTCAAGTATTAAAAATCATTTGTCTCCATTCACTCCTATCAAACACGCTCACGCATGCCTGCTGGAAGTCCAAGCCCCTCGCACACAAAACCTCCTTTACCCCCTCCCTCCAACCTTTCCTAGGCCGACCCCTACCCCGCCTTCCTTCCACTACAGACTGATACACTCTTGAAGTTATTCTGTTTCGCTCCATTCTCTCCACATGTCCGAACCACCTCAACAACCCTTCCTCAGCCCTCTGGACAACAGTTTTGGTAATCCCGCACCTCCTCCTAACTTCAAAACTACGAATTCTCTGCATTATATTCACACCACACATTGCTCTCAGACATGACATCTCCACTGCCTCCAGCCTTCTCCTCGCTGCAACATTCATCACCCATGCTTCACACCCATATAAGAGCGTTGGTAAAACTATACTCTCATACATTCCCCTCTTTGCCTCCAAGGACAAAGTTCTTTGTCTCCACAGACTCCTAAGTGCACCACTCACCCTTTTCCCCTCATCAATTCTATGATTCACCTCATCTTTCATAGAGCCATCCGCTGACACGTCCACTCCCAAATATCTGAATACATTCACCTCCTCCATACTCTCTCCCTCCAATCTGATATCCAATCTTTCATCACCTAATCTTTTTATCCTCATAACCTTACTCTTTCCTGTATTCACTTTCAATTTTCTTCTTTTGCACACCCTACCAAATTCATCCACCAATCTCTGCAACTTCTCTTCAGAATCTCCCAAGAGCACAGTGTCATCAGCAAAGAGCAACTGTGACAACTCCCACTTTATGTGTGATTCTTTATCTTTTAACTCCACGCCTCTTGCCAAGACCCTCGCATTTACTTCTCTTACAACCCCATCTATAAATATATTAAACAACCACGGTGACATCACACATCCTTGTCTAAGGCCTACTTTTACTTGGAAATAATTTCCCTCTTTCCTACATACTCTAACTTGAGCCTCACTATCCTCGTAAAAACTCTTCACTGCTTTCAGTAACCTACCTCCTACACCATACACCTGCAACATCTGCCACATTGCCCCCCTATCCACCCTGTCATACGCCTTTTCCAAATCCATAAATGCCACAAAGACCTCTTTAGCCTTATCTAAATACTGTTCACTTATATGTTTCATTGTAAACACCTGGTCCACACACCCCTACCTTTCCTAAAGCCTCCTTGTTCATCTGCTATCCTATTCTCCGTCTTGCTCTTAATTCTTTCAATAATAACTCTACCATACACTTTGCCAGATATACTCAACAGACTCATCCCCCTATAATTTTTGCACTCTCTTTTATCCCCTTTGCCTTTATACAAAGGAACTATGCATGCTCTCTGCCAATCCCTAGGTACCTTACCCTCTTCCAAACATTTATTAAATAATTGCACCAACCACTCCAAAACTATATCCCACCTGCTTTTAACATTACTATCTTTATCCCATCAATCCCGGCTGCTTTACCCCCTTTCATTTTACCTACTGCCTCACGAACTTCCCCCACACTCACAACTGGCTCTTCCTCACTCCTACAAGAGGTTGTTCCTCCATGCCCTATACACGAAATCACAGCTTCCCTATCTTCATCAACATTTAACAATTCCTCAAAATATTCCATCTTCCCAATACCTCTAACTCTCCATTTAATAACTCTCCTCTCCTATTTTTAACGGACAAATCCATTTGTTCTCTAGGCTTTCTTAACTTGTTAATCTCACTCCAAAACTTTTTCTTATTTTCAACAAAATTTGTTGATAACATCTCACCCACTCTCTCATTTGCTCTCTTTTTACATTGCTTCACCACTCTCTTAACCTCTCTCTTTTTCTCCATATACTCTTCCCTCCTTTCATCACTTCTACTTTGTAAAAACTTCTCATATGCTAACTTTTTCTCCCTTACTACTCTCTTCACATGATCATTCCACCAATTGCTCCTCTTCCCTCCCGCACCCACTTTCCTGTAACCACAAACTTCTGCTGAACACTCTAACACTACATTTTTAAACCTACCCCATACCTCTTCGACCCCATTGCCTATGCTCTCATTAGCCCATCTATCCTCCAATAGCTGTTTATATCTTACCCTAACTGCCTCCTCTTTTAGTTTATAAACCTTCACCTCTCTCTTCCCTGATGCTTCTATTCTCCTTGTATCCCATCTACCTTTTACTCTCAGTGTAGCTGCAACTAGAAAGTGATCTGATATATCTGTGGCCCCTCTATAAACATGTACATCCTGAAGTCTACTCAACAGTCTTTTATCTACCAATACATAATCCAACAAACTACTGTCATTTTGCCCTACATCATATCTTGTATACTTATTTATCCTATTTTTCTTAAAATATGTATTACCTATAACTAAACCCCTTTCTATACAAAGTTCAATCAAAGGGCTCCCATTATCATTTACACCTGGCACCCCAAACTTACCTACCACACCCTCTCTAAAAGTTTCTCCTACTTTAGCATTCAGATCCCCTACCACAATTACTCTCTCACTTGGTTCAAAGGCTCCTATACATTCACTTAACATCTCCCAAAATCTCTCTCTCTCCTCTGCATTCCTCTCTTCTCCAGGTGCATACACGCTTATTATGACCCACTTCTCGCATCCAACCTTTACTTTAATCCACATAATTCTTGAATTTACACATTCATATTCTCTTTTCTCCTTCCATAACTGATCATTCAACATTACTGCTACCCCTTCCTTTGCTCTAACTCTCTCAGATACTCCAGATTTAATCCCATTTATTTTCCCCAACCGAAAGTCCCCTACCCCCTTCAGCTTTGTTTCGCTTAGGGCCAGGACATCCAACTTCTTTTCATTCATAACATCAGCAATCATCTGTTTCTTGTCATCCGCACTACATCCATGCACATTTAAGCATCCCAGTTTTAAAAAGTTTTTCTTCTTCTCTTTTTTAGTAAATGTCTACAGGAGAAGGGGTTACTAGCCCATTGCTCCCGGCATTTTAGTCGCCTCATACGACACGCATGGCTTACGGAGGAAAGATTCTTTTCCACTTCCCCATGGACAACAGAAGATATAAAGAAGAACAAGAGCTATTTAGAGTAAAACAGTGGACCCCCGCATAAATGGCATCGCATAGATGTATTTTTGTATATACCGATTTTCGTCCGAGACGCGTCCAATGTGCCCTCACATGTGCCGGCCGTCCCATTGTTTACCAGCCAGCCTCCGCGGTAACATCCAAGCATACACTCGGAATATTTCATATTATTACAGTGTTTTCGGTGCTGTTTGTGGAAAATAAGTGACCATGGGCCCCAAGAAAGCTTCTAGTGCCAACCCTGTGGTAAAAAGGGTGGGAATTAGTATGGAAATTAAGAAAGATTTTGAAGGGTTTGGGGCTAACCCTGAGAAGCCTATGCCAGTTGTGGAATCCATTGTGCCTACTTCAAAGATTAAGGAAATGTGTGCAGAGTGGGTTGAACTGCAAACCTTTATAGATGAAAATCACCCTGACACAGCTGTTGCAAGCCGTGCTTGTGACTATTTCAATGACAATGTTATGGCCCATTTTAGGAAAGTCTTGAAGGAACGGGAGGTACAGAGCTCTATGGACAGATTTGTTGTGCGACAGAGGTCCAGTGACTCTCAAGCTGGTCCTAGTGGCATTAAAAGAAGAAGGGAAGTAACCCCAGAAAAGGACTTGCTACCTCAAGTCCTAATGGAAGGGGATTCCCCTTCTAAACAGTAAGAAGATAATGCTCTCCCCTCCTCCCATCCCATCAATCATCACCAGATCTTCAATAAAAGTAAGTGTCATGTAATTGTGCATGCCTTTTTCAGTTTGTGTGTATTAAAATTAACATTTCATGTGGTAAAAAAAAATTTTTTTCATACTTTTGGGCGTCTTGCACGGATTAATTTTATTTCCATTATTTCTTATGGGGAAAATTGATTCGCATAACGATTATTTCGCATAACGATGAGCCCTCTTGCACGGATTAAAATCGTTAACCGGGGGTCCACTGTATATATGCATGTGCGTGTCTGTGAAGTGTGACCAAAGTGTAAGTAGGAGTAGCAAGGTATCCCTGTTATCTAGCGTGTTTATGAGACAGAAAAAGAAACCAGCAATCCTGTACACAAAACTATTTATCATTATCTGTAATACTACTTTTTGATGAGAAAAAATTAATCCTTCCTTAAAGAGCTCCAGGGGTTCACCAGGAACACATGCTTCATTCATGCTGATACTGTACTTGCCTCTCTGGCCCCAGCAGAGGCACCTTACTGCAAGTGCATCTCATATTCAGTACTGGGTCCCATTTACCATTGCTTGTTTCAATACTGCAAGTTGCTTGTTATGACCAGCAACAACTTGGAAGTCAGCAAACCTCTAAGCTCCAGTAGGCATCCGAGACATAACAGTTAGGGAGGCAGAAAAAATAATTGGCACATGGAGCTCCTTTCAAAGAACTGAAGTTATCTAATTAAAATGTAATATTATGCAGCTCTAGCCACAAGAGGCCCAGTACCATAGAGTCAAGAGGAAGCAGCACTGAATGGAGGTTTGAATCCCAGAGGGATGGTCATGCAGACCATAGCCCAGAGAGAAGGGGTGATTTAAAAACTATTGATGACAAGTGTGCCGGCCCAGTGAGTGAGAGATCTTCAAATATGGTCCTGAGCAAAGCCCACACCTGGAAGAGGCCGACCATGTATCGGACTAAAGAAGTGAACCACTGTATACACCATACATCAGAAAAAGCACCAGAAGGCAAGCCTCAAAACTAGTCACAAAGGTCTCTCCCTACCAAAAGCATGTGGATGAACATCAATGAAGGGGCAAAGAGGTTTGACCAAAGGGAGGCATCATACCACCCAGCAGTGTAGGAAAGGTAACTCTGAATTTTTGTGCTTGGAGAAGACACCTTTAACCCTTTGACTGTCACAACCCCCTTTCTGAAACCGTCATTCTGTCGCAAAATTTTTTGGGAAAAAAAAAATATCTTATGAAATGATAGAGAATCTTTTCCCAATGGTAATGACACCAAAAGTACAAAATTTGGTCGAAAACTCACGGAATTACGCTCCCACGAAGTTAGCGGTCTCGGCGACATACGCATCGGCGATTTCGCTGACTTTGAGCCGTGTTTTTGGCCAATTCTGTTGTTACAGTTGACCAAACTCATAGCTATTTCTTTAGTACTCCATTTTTTGTATCAGTTGAGTACAAGAAACCACCCATTTACCGATTTGAACTACCCAATAAAGTGGTCAGAAATTGGCAATTTGGCAAATTTCATGCAAATTTAAAAAGATGCCAATTTCAAAACAGGGTCCAGAATAAACTATGCAGACATTCTTGGCACTAAAATAACATATCCTCTGTTCATTAGTCATGTCTCTAGGCCCCTCTTATATTACTATTGCTTTCTATTTTGATTTTTTATTAACAAGTTAAGAAAGCCTAGAGAACAAATGGATTTGTCAGTTAAAAATAGGAGAGGAGAGTTATTAAATGGAGAATTAGAGGTATTGGGAAGATGGAGGGAATATTTTGAGGAATTGTTAAATATTGATGAAGATGGGGAAGCTGTGATTTCGTGTATAGGGCAAGGAGGAACAACATCTTGTAGGAGTGAGGAAGAGCCAGTTGTGAGTGTGGGGGAAGTTCGTGAGGCAGTAGGTAAAATGAAAGGGGGTAAGGCAGCCAGGATTGATGGGATAAAGACAGAAATGTTAAAAGCAGGTGGGGATATAGTTTTGGAGTGGTTGGTGCAATTATTTAATAAATGTATGGAAGAGGGTAAGGTACCTAGGGATTGGCAGAGAGCATGCATAGTTCCTTTGTATAAAGGCAAAGGGGATAAAAGAGAGTGCAAAAATTATAGGGGGATAAGTCTGTTGAGTATACCTGGCAAAGTGTATGGTAGAGTTATTATTGAAAGAATTAAGAGTAAGACGGAGAATAGGATAGCAGATGAACAAGGAGGCTTTAGGAAAGGTAGGGGGTGTGTGGACCAGGTGTTTACAGTGAAACATATAAGTGAACAGTATTTAGATAAGGCTAAAGAGGTCTTTGTGGCATTTATGGATTTGAAAAAGGCATATGACAGGGTGGATAGGGGGGCAATGTGGCAGATGTTGCAGGTGTATGGTGTAGGAGGTAGGTTACTGAAAGCAATGAAGAGTTTTTACGAGGATAGTGAGGCTCAAGTTAGAGTATGTAGGAAAGAGGGAAATTATTTCCCAGTAAAAGTAGGCCTTAGACAAGGATGTGTGATGTCACCGTGGTTGTTTAATATATTTATAGATGGGGTTGTAAAAGAAGTAAATGCGAGGGTCTTGGCAAGAGGCGTGGAGTTAAAAGATAAAGAATCACACATAAAGTGGGAGTTGTCACAGTTGCTTTTTGCTGATGACACCGTGCTCTTGGGAGATTCTGAAGAGAAGTTGCAGAGATTTGTGGATGAATTTGGTAGGGTGTGCAAAAGAAGAAAATTGAAAGTGAATACAGGAAAGAGTAAGGTTATGAGGATAACAAAAAGATTAGTTGATGAAAGATTGGATATCAGATTGGAGGGAGAGAGTATGGAGGAGGTGAATGTATTCAAATATTTGGGAGTGGACGTGTCAGCGGATGGCTCTATGAAAGATGAGGTGAATCATAGAACTGATCAGGGGAAAAGGGTGAGTGGTGCACTTAGGAGTCTGTGGAGACAAAGAACTTTGTCCTTGGAGGCAAAGAGGGGAATGTATGAGAGTATAGTTTTACCAACGCTCTTATATGGGTGTGAAGCATGGGTGATGAATGTTGCAGCGAGGAGAAGGCTGGAGGCAGTGGAGATGTCATGTCTGAGAGCAATGTGTGGTGTGAATATAATGCAGAGAATTCGTAGTTTTGAAGTTAGGAGGAGGTGCGGGATTACCAAAACTGTTGTCCAGAGGGCTGAGGAAGGGTTGTTGAGGTGGTTCGGACATGTGGAGAGAATGGAGCGAAACAGAATAACTTCAAGAGTGTATCAGTCTGTAGTGGAAGGAAGGCGGGGTAGGGGTCGGCCTAGGAAAGGTTGGAGGGAGGGGGTAAAGGAGGTTTTGTGTGCGAGGGGCTTGGACTTCCAGCAGGCATGCGTGAGCATGTTTGATAGGAGTGAATGGAGACAAATGGTTTTTAATACTTGACGTGCTGTTGGAGTGTGAGCAAAGTAACATTTATGAAGGGGTTCAGGGAAACCGGCAGGCCGGACTTGAGTCCTGGAGATGGGAAGTACAGTGCCTGCACTCTGAAGGAGGGGTGTTAATGTTGCAGTTTAAAAACTGTAGTGTAAAGCACCCTTCTGGCAAGACAGTGATGGAGTGAATGATGGTGAAAGTTTTTCTTTTTCGGGCCACCCTGCCTTGGTGGGAATCGGCCAGTGTGATAAAAAAAAAAAAAAAAAAATACAAAATTTACTGTTATGCAGACTACTGCATTATTGTAAAAATGGTATAAATAATATCAGTGCACTAGTGAAAGAATATTAGACTCCCCAGTTGATGTGTATTGGACATGTGGTGTGATTTGCTTACTCCTGAACATTGGTAAAAATCGAACATTTCCACCACTTTGAGCTCAATTTCAAGGTCGTTTTCATAGTGAAACTAATCAAAATCATCTCTATTTCTGTAATATGTTTTCCATTTTATCACGTGAGACCATGAAAACGAGAATACAATGATAAATACCATATGAAAATACACCTCAAAATCGGCGTTTAACCCTTTCAGTGTCTGTCCCGTAGATCTACGGCTTTACGTTCAGGGTCCAAACCGTAGATCTACGTCATAAGCTCAGCTCACTCTGATAAACTGTGAGTGGTACATTTGGGCCTAGATATGAGAGAATACATCTATGTGGTATGTGTGCACCATATAAAACAGATCCTGCAGCACACTGTGTATAACGAGAGAAAAAAAACTGAAATCATGATTTTTCGATTAAAACAGCGACTTTGCAGTGTTTTTTCGTATGTTTTTTATAGTTGTGTTTGCGATTTCTTGGTCTCAATTGATAGAATGGAAGACATATTACAGAAATAGAGATGATTTTGATTGGTTTTAGCACTGGAAATAGCTTGAAACTGAGCTCAAAGTAGCAGAAATGTTAAATTTTTGTCGACATTCAAGAGTAAACAAACGACCTTACACTTCTAATACATGCTAGCTGGTGGGTCTAATATGCATTCACAAATATGGTGATGATATTTATACAATTATTACAGTATTGCATAACAGTAAATCTTCTATTTTTTGGTGTGAATAAAAATTCATTATGTGAATAAAAAATCAAAATGGAATTTATTTGTAAAGCCTCAAAATGTAACTAATGAACAGAGGAAATGTTAGTTTAGTTCCAGGAATACCTACCTTGTTTATTCTGGACCCTATTTTGAAATTGGAATATTTTGAACTTTGTGTTAAATTGGCCAAATTAACAATTTCCGATCACTTTAATTTGTAGTTGAAACAGTTGACTTGGCGATTTCTTGTGCTCAATCGATAGAGTAGAAGTGATACTAGTGAAATAGCTAAGAATTTGGTTGACTGGAATAATGTAATTGGCCTAAAATGGGAGTCAAAGTCGGTAATATTGCCGATTCATAAATATCGCTGACACATCAAAATTCGCGAGAGCATAATTTCGTCAATTTTCCATCAAATTTCGTACTTTTTGTTTTATTACCTTCACAAAAAGATTCTCTACCATTTCATAAGAAAAAATAACAAATTTTTTTTTTGGAAAATTCTTGGACACTGGGGCACCACTTCAGATTTGGGCCTTGGACCCTGAAGGGGTTAAATCCAAAAAAAAAAAAAAAAAAAAAAAAATGGTCAGTTTTTTGTTCTCATTATGCACTGCGTGCTGCAGGATTATTTTTATGTGGTGCACACTGACCACACAGACCCATTCTCTCACATGTGGGCCTACCAGCTTTCTCCTGCTTGATTTGAAGCCGGCTAGAATTTACGTGTATAAATACGTCCGAAACAGTGGCGTGTAAGAAGTACTGTATATATACGACCAAAACAGTCAAAGGGTTAAGAACCAGGTCTTTCGGGTTCAGATACCCTGAGGAGGATACTATCTCCAAACTCTCTCTTGATGGGTGCCAGACCCATTGACAGAAATGATGATGGCACACACTGGGATAAACTGACCACAAAGGACATAAGGCAAGCAGGGAAGGTCATGTGACCATCATAAAGTTGGTGGGCCAGAGGGAATGAACACCCTAACAGGGACTCAAGAAGAGCTATAAGAACTACCATAAATCTCAAAGGCAGCCAGAGGGCCATCAGAGGCAAGGGAAAATGGAATGTTAAGGAAATAGTATCCACAGAGATATGACAGTATGCTACAACACAAGAATGTTACCTATAGGGGCATAAGCCTACTGAGTATATTGGGTAGAGTTTTGGCAAAATTATTATTGAAAGAGTTGAGAGTAAGTCAAAGAGTAGGACTGCAAAAAACAAAGATGATTTAGGATGGTTTGGGGATGGGTGGACAAAGTGTTTACACTGAAGCATACAAGTGAACAATAAAGATAAGGAACTCTTTGCTGCATTTATGGATATGGGAACAATGAAGCAAATGTTGGAAATGTATGGACTAGGTAATGGGTAACAAAAAACAATAAGGGTTTTTTTAAGTGGATAAAGGTAGGCCTTTGGGAAGGATGTGTGATGTCACCATGGTTGTTTAATATATTTATGTATGGAATTGTAAAAAAAAGTGAACACTAGGTTGTTGGGAAAGGTAAGGGATTAAAAGATAACAAATTTAATACAAAGTGGGAGCTGTCACAGTTGATCTTTACTGATGGCACAGTTCTTTTGGGAGATTTTGAAGAAAAGTTACTAGGGGTAGGAGGATGAATGTGAAAATGTATGTGAAAGGAAATTAAAAGTGAACATAGGAAGAAAGCAATGAAGGTAACAAAAAATATATGCAATGGAAGACTGGCTATCAGATTAGAAGGAAGGAGGTAGTATGGAAGAAGTAAGTTTATTCAGATATTGAAGAGTGAAAGTGTCAATAGATGAGTATTAAACCGTAAATGGTCCAAACGTACATATAAATTTTTTCAACATTTGACAGTATGTAAAAAAAGTAGATCATCTTTTTTTTTTTTTTTTACATTTGAAAACGTTTAAAAAAACTTTGATCTACTTTTGTTTTTTTGTTATATTTGAAAATGTGTAAAAAAAAACATAGATCTACTTTTGGAGCACTACGCATGTGAACACAGATCTGCTTGGACCATTTACGGGTTAAAGACGAGGTGAACCACAGAAGAGGCAAGGGAAATAAAGTGGGTGGTGTGCTGAGGCATCTGTTAAGACAAAAATTACCTATTAGAGGCAAAACAGGGAATGTACTAGAGTATAGTGGTACCAACACTGTTACATGGGTGTGAAGCATAGGGTTTAACATCTACTGTACAGGAAAATCTGTGACACTAAATTTACATGTTGATGAAGAAAGGGAAGCAGTAATTTCATGCACTGGCCAGGGAGGTACAGCCTCTTTTTGGAGTGAAGAAGAGCAAAATGTGAGTGTGGGGGAGGTGTGTGAGGCATTAAGCAGAGTGAAAGGGATTAAAGCAGCTGGAACTGACGAGATCATGACAGAAAAGGTAAAAGCAATTGGGGATACAGTGTTGGAGTGGCTGGTATTTTTGTTTAAATGTATGAAAGAGGGAAAGGTACCTAGAGATTGGCAGAGAGTATGTATAGTTCCTTTATATAAAAGGAAGGGGGACAAAAGAGACTGTAAAAATTTAAGTGTATGGTAGAGTTATTATCAAAAGAATTAGAGGCAAGACAGACAGCAAGACTACAGATGAACAAGGTAGTTTTAGAATGGGTATGGGATGTGTAGATCAAGTGTTTACATTGAAGCATATATGTTAACAGTACTGAGATAAAGGGAGGGAAGTTTTCATTACATTCATGGATTTAGAAAAGGCATAAAAAGGCATATGACAGAGTGGATAAGGGAGCAATGTGGCAGATGTTGCAAGTGGATGGAATAGGTAGTGACTAAATGCTGTAAAGAGTTTTTATGAGGATAGTGAGGCTCAGGATAGGGTGTGTAGGAGAGAGAGAGAGGGAGATTCATTCCCAGTAAAAGTAGGTCTTAGACAGAGATGTGTAATGTCATCATGGTTGTTTAGTATATTTATTGATGGGGTTGTAAAAGAAGTATATGCTAGGGTGTTGGGGAGAGAGGTGGGATTAAATTATGGAGAATCAAATACAAAATGGGAGTTGACACAGTTACTTTTTGCTGATGATACTGTACTTTTGGGAGATTCTAAAGAAAGGTTGCAAAGGTTAGTGGACGTGTTTGGGAGTATGTGTAAAGGTAGAAAGTTGAAAGTGAACATAGATAAGAATAAGGTGATGAGGGTATTAAATGATTTAGATAAAAAAAATTGGATATCACACTGGAGAGAGGGAGTATGGAAGAAGTGAATGTGTTCAGATATTTGGGAGTTAACTTGTCATTAGCTGGGTTTATGAATGATGAAGTTAACCACAGAACAGATGAAGGATAAAAGGCAAGTGGTGCAGTGAGGTATCTGTGGAGACAAAAAAAAAAAAAAAGCATTATCCATGGTGGCAAAGAAGGGAAAGCATGAGAGTATAGTGGTACCAACTCTCTTATAAGGGAATGAAGCATGGGTTGTAAATGCTGAAGCGAGGAAGAGGCTGGAGGCAGTGAAGATGTCGTGTTTAAGGGCAACGTGTGGTATAAATATTATGCAGAGAATTCGTAGTGTGGAAATTAGGAGGAGGTGTGGAGTTACCAAAAGTATTAGTCAGAGGGATGAAGAGGGGTTGTTGAGGTGGTTTGGCATTTAGAGAGAAAAGAACACAGTAGAATGACTTCGATAGCTTATAAATCTGTAGGGGAAGGAAGGACGGGTAGGGGTCGTCCTCAAAAAGGTTGGAGGGAGGGGATAAAGGTGGTTTTGTGGGTGAGGGGCTTGGACTTCCAGCAAGCATGCATGAGTGTGTTAGGAGTAAATGGAGACAAATGGTTTTTGAGACCTGACAAGCTGTTGGAGTGAGGGCAGGGTAATACAGTGGACCCCCGCATAACGATGGCATCACATAGCGATTTTTCCGCATACCGCTTACTTTTATCGCAAAATTTTTGCCGCGCATACCGATTAAAAACCCGCTCACCGATTTTCGTCCGAGACGCGTCCAATGTGCCCTCACATGTGCCGCCCGTCCCATTGTTTACCAGCCAGCCTCCGCGGTAACATCCAAGCATACACTCGGAATATTTCGTATTATTACAGTGTTTTCGGTGCTGTTTCTGGAAAATAAGTGACCATGGGCCCCAAGAAAGCTTCTAGTGCCAACCCTGTGGTAAAAAGGGTGAGAATTAGTATGGAAATTAAGAAAGATTTTGAAGGGTTTGGGGCTAACCCTGAGAAGCCTATGCCAGTTGTGGAATCCATTGTGCCTACTTCAAAGATTAAGGAAATGTGTGCACAGTGGGTTGAACTGCAAACCTTTATAGATGAAAATCACCCTGACACAGCTGTTGCAAGCCGTGCTGGTGACTATTTCAATGACAATGTTGTGGCCCATTTTAGACAAATCGTAAAGGAACGGGAGGTACAGAGCTCTATGGACAGATTTGTTGTGCGACAGAGGTCCAGTGACTCTCAAGCTGGTCCTAGTGGCATTAAAAGAAGAAGGGAAGTAACCCCGGAAAAGGACTTGCTACCTCAAGTCGTAATGGAAGGGGATTCCCCTTCTAAACAGTAAGAAGATAATGCTCTCCCCTCCTCCCATCCCATCAATCATCACCAGATCTTCAATAAAAGTAAGTGTCATGTAATTGTGCATGCCTTTTTCAGTTTGTGTGTATTAAAATTAACATTTCATGTGGTAAAAAAAAATTTTTTTCATACTTTTGGGCGTCTTGCACGGATTAATTTTATTTCCATTATTTCTTATGGGGAAAATTCATTCGCATAACGATTATTTCACATAACAATTATCCCTCTTGCATGGATTAAAATCGTTAACCGGGGGTCCACTGTATTCTGTGAAGGGATTCAGGGAAACTGGTTAGCCAGACTTGAGTCCTGGAAATGAGAAGTACAATGCCTGCACTTTAAAGGAGGGGTTCTGGGATATTGGCAGTTTGGAGGGACATCTAAACTGCTGTATCTGAGCGCCTCTGCAAAGACAGTGATTATGTATGAGTGATGGTGAAAGTGTTAAATGATGATGAAAGCTTTTTCTTTCTTTTTGGGTCACCCTGCCTCAGTGGGAAACAGCCAACATGTTAAAAAAATAATCATTAAGATTATTTTTTTAACATGTTGGCTGTATGTGACCCACGGTATTTATAAGAATAGCTATTAAGCTTATATTTTTAAAAATATAGATACTTACAGCAATAGCATACAAGCTGTACTTGAGATCGAGTGGGTCATATCCTTCCTCTAAGCGGTGCTGGTGGAAGTCTTGAAGGGTATCACCGTATAAAACTGAACCATTTCTTATACGTCTTTTATTTCCTCCTT
This sequence comes from Cherax quadricarinatus, assembly GCF_038502225.1. Classification (NCBI taxonomy): domain Eukaryota; kingdom Metazoa; phylum Arthropoda; class Malacostraca; order Decapoda; family Parastacidae; genus Cherax; species Cherax quadricarinatus. The sequence continues at coordinate 25,520,123 of NC_091310.1, read as the reverse complement.
CGTTACCCCCAAGAGATACGTCTTGGTAAGTCCCTGGGCTCAGACTGTTGATGATGAAAATAAAACTACAAATAAAGATTGACTAAAAGACAAATCTAGTATATTAAAACTCAATATAATCCAAAT